>NC_090888.1:5235263-5240263 GCF_036669925.1 Montipora capricornis | reverse complement strand
TCATTTGCTGATCTCTTTCTGCAGCCTCGGCTTTCTCACATATTTCTTCAATTGCTGCATCAAACTCTGAGGGCTCATCAACTGCTATTCCGCTGGCCTTGCTTTCTTCTGCAACCTTTCTTTTGTGTTTCTTTATTAGAACAAGGTTTACACGGTCTCTTACAGACCTCACAGAAACTGAGAAACGGGGCTCAGACACTGCATTCAGAGTAAGGCAATTTCTTCCCAGAGTTTCGCCCTCTCCCTACTTCCCCTTGGCTGGCTATACGGATCAACAGTTAGCACTTCTCTTACTAAAAGAAGATCGTGATCTTTCGTCCAGTACATAGGAGTAGTCGACCTTAAACATAAACAAAGTAGATTCAACTCCCAGTAAATAACAGCTGACAAAACACACTTATCATAGGGTCACCTCTCAACTTTAGAAAAAATAACAACCTGCAGAATACAGGGCAACTTTTCATGGTTTAATAACCACTTCGTTTGGTTTAATTCACGAAAACGAGCCACGAAACCTATATAATAAAATTGTATAACCTTTTTAAAATTGTCCCTTTCTGTAAAACTACATACTAACTAATTAAATGCTATCATCCGCTGATGATAGAGCGGCTGCAGCCTCGAAACTTCAAGATATTTTTGTCTTTATTTTGAAAGCGCATTGGATTATTTTCACCTTTACAATCCCGAACATAGTTACAAGCGTTACACCGTCAAACATTTTAAAGTTTTTGTTGCACTAAATGCAGATTGTCCATTTAAACGAACCACTGGATTCGCCTTCAAAAGAGGCTGTGCTGTTGTGATGTTGAACCTAAAAATACGTTGCATAACCTAAACATACAGTATTTCATAATCCTACAAAGTAAATTGAAGAATATTCTCGGTAGATGTTTGTCGACTCGCGCGACAAAATTCTTCAAAATTGTGCTGGCAGATAAAAAAAACCAAACGGCTACATAAGTTGTAGTGCTGTCTGCCCTTTTAAATGTTTTTAAGAATATCTTCCCTGTCAAACTTTTTGATTTTTGAGGGATTCTGGTCGGCGAATTTTCGATTGGTATCAGTGTGAGCCAAGCTTATTTACATTACAATTCTTACTCACATGTTCGTCAAATGGTGTCGGTCTCAGCGTCCCGACGTTTCTGTTTAAAAACAAACCATAAAATTAAAGAATAATCTCACTTTATGAAAGAAAAAAGCGACGAAATTTATTTGAAATTGTCTCCCGGGAATATTTAACGTTTAGATGGCAGAGAAGGCGAAATAGAATACTCACGTTTTCAGCCAACGTCAAAGTGACTCGTTTCACGTCGGGGCCGAATGCAGAACGTCTTCACTGGCGAAAAATGTCTGCGCATGAGTCGCGCGATATGTCACGTGACGCGTTTCCGGGACTATCATTGGCTCTCGTGAAAAAAGCACTCCCGAGAAGAACAGAAAAATGGCTGCGGTTTGAGTATCGGTAGCTTGTTGGTTTCCGTTCTTTTTAGAGCGATCAAGGCTAGTTTTAACGCCAGTTTCAAGTGGAATGTATTCTTAGAGAACGTCTATGTTGTGTAAATTGTTTGAAAGTCCAATCCAACCAGCATCCTCGGAAAATTTGCTCCTGGAAAATTTTATTTCGTGGGAAAAGAGCTGCGAAACAGGTGAGTTTTTTACGCAATTTTTAATGTGGAAAGTTTGTTGCCACCGGGTACAAAAAGTTACTGTAATGTGCAGAAAGGAGGATTCCTAAGGTTTCCGTTCATGTGTGAATTGGCTTGTACCAGGTGGCAGGGAAATGGCAATATTGTTCAACGTGAAGGTTATTTTTTTCTGCGTTACACCTCACGATCGGCACTTCTACATGAATGATCAATGATTCGATCAGATATGAATTTGATTTTGAATGTGATTGTCTCATTGGGAACGTAACCCTAGTATCAAATATTTTAAATAGCTGCTTTTAAGGTCATTTATATTCCCTTTTCTGGTGAATGTCTAAGTTATTATACTTTTTAGCAGTCACAACTCAACGATCCTTGCGTTCAAGTACGGTAGTTACCAAGTTATGGATTTGCAATTAATTTGAGTTATCAAAATCAAAATCCATGTTAGTTAAAATAATGTTTGGAAGAACAGAAGTGTAGGTACAGATGTATATAGGTATCTATAGATTCAGGTTTTTTTAGACAGGGACTATTGTTTTCTGGAAGCATTAATGATGTAATTTTGGTTTTAGGGGACTGTCATGTGTTGTTGGATCAAGGAAATTCTGTTTTGAGTCAAGTATCGTTGACAGTGAATAGTTGTTCCTGAAAAGGCTGAAAGGAAGCTTTATTGCCTTGGACGTTTTTTGCTTACACCCCACATGTTTGTTCTTTTGTTACATGGCAAAATTTATTAATATTTTATGTGATTTGGAGCTGCAGCTAGAAACAGCGGCATAAGGTCTCATTGGGGTTGATGGCAGTAAAATAATTTTGGTAAAAAATATGTTCTAAGTTTTTATCATAACTTCTCATCTTGGTCCTGCTGGACTTCAAACATGCTCTACCATTTTGCACAAGGAACTTGTCAATCAACCATTACCTTTTGGTGTATTTGCAATATGATATTTTGGATAGCAATTGATTTATTTTTCTTATCCCTTATGTGTAGATATCCTATGTCTGTCACATAGTTAGTTTTAAGCTTTTATTTCCTGTAGTGTATCTTTACTATAGTTAGCACATGACCCCACAAGCATGTGTTATTGCTTTAATATTGATTGTGTTTGAATAAAGGATATTGTTGTCTTGTCTTGTAGATAATGCAAAACAGCCTCAGTTGTATTTGCATTATTTCTGAATGTTACTTTTAAAGGGCAAACCATTAAAAAGTGTACAAAGTTTGCAGGAGTTCAGGAAAAATATTCAAAATATTCATTGATTTGAAGTTCCTGAAGCAGGTAAAATTTGAAGAGTTTACGCAACCATATTTGGAATATACGGCATTTCTTTTTGGGAATGTTCAAGTCCACAGAATTCATTTTCTTTATGTTGAGAAGTACTGTAAGACTGGTGACTCCATGGGGTTCCCCATTGACTGGTAAAATCGTCTGGTGTTAGACGGAGCGAAATACTCTGGGTTTAGACAGAGTAAAATACCAAGTATGGTCGGTTTAGGGGTGAAAGGGTTGAAGTGCGATCATTACTTTGACTTTCTTTCTTCATTTGAACCAAAACAAAGTGACTAATCATCACCTCCACCACTGCTATACAACGGCTTTGGCTTTTAGAACAATGTATCAAAGTTGAAGCTGGTGGCTCAAGGAGTAAACTTTGCAAAAAAGTTAGGTTAAAAATACTTTTATGGTATTTCAGTATTATTGTAGAACAAATTTGCATAATATCATTAAAGTCATTAAATCAATGAGAATCCAAACATGAGGATGCAGTTTTCTCCGGAGGGGTCTTTTTTTTTTTAAACAACCCTTAAAGGTAACAGGATCTTGTTTTCTGGATGTAGGCTAAAGAAATCTGACCCCTTAGGGGAACCAGTTCTGAATTGACAAATGACTGGCATTTTATAATTCATAAGTAAAAGCTACTTGCTCGCTTACAAAAGTTTTCTACAGTTCCATTCATTTGTGAGATTGATAGCCTTAAATGTACTGCAGCAACTCTGCCAGCTGTTTGGTCTCAGTATCATAAGCAGTACCCCCTTGGGGTAGTTTGTTCACTTCACCACCATTGTTTAACCCTATCCAGGGACTAAAGCAAGGATGGAAATTGATTACAGCTTAAATAAATTGGACCACTTTCCACTTTTTTTACTTCTTACACTTACTGCATTCAACTTTAATTTATTCATCCTTTGAAATGGTAGGAATGCTTACTATTATTTACAGCAATTGCTAAAAAATTCATTGCATCTAATGTTGAAATATTTGTTACATATGAGTCTTAAGTATTTATGAGTCAATGAGTTAGTGCAGTTACCCTAAAAGCTAACCCATAAAATGAAAGCTAAAATTTCAGAGAGTGCTTAGGCCTAATCACTGAAACAAGGGCTTCAGCTTGATCAATAAATTATTGCTATATTGACTGTGAGTCTCATTGACTCATAACTCATGACTCATTGACTAATTGACTCATAAATCATGGGACCTCTTTACATATGGAAAGGTAACAGGAATTATTTCTGTGAAGTCTTATCCAGAAAACTGCAACATGGGATTATGTCCCTTTCAAATGTAGCTTTGTATGCATTTGCTCAATGTCTTTGAACGATTATTACGGAAATATGAAGTTATGGTTTTTCTAAAAGTTAAATCTAATGCAAGGGGATTAAAATTATTGAAGCAGCTGTGTTGCAACCAGGGTCCGCAAAGACAGGTTAGATAATTTGTTGTACTGGAAGTACTTAGTAGGCCAGCGTGAAATTTGTGAAAAGTTTTGGAGGGTGGCACTGAATCACCTTCAACAAGTTTTCTAAACTTTGAAAATACCTAATTTTATATCCTCCTGCTGTTTTATTGCTGGAAGATAAAATCAATTCCTGATTAAGTATTTTGTTGTCACATAAACCCACTACAATGTGGTGAAAACGTATTATTTGCTGTAGTAATATTTTGTTACAGTAAAATTCTCCCTGCTAGTAAGCTGGACTTTTGAATCAAATATTGTTGTTTTGGCCATTCAGAGTTAACCTAATCCATGTTTATTTCTATAATTTGGAGGAAACCAAACAATTGGCATTTTGCTTGGAACAACTATAACAAAATATAATTGCAACTAAAAGGTTTCCTTCTAGTGTACCCAATATGAGGTGCTAGGACATGTTAAGTATGATTTTGGTTATTATTACTGCTAAATTCACTTTAAAATTTATTTTTGAACGACTGAAATACATTTCTTAATTTTCCCCTCGGTCTTAATAAATTTTCCTCTATGGACCTCTTGAATGGCAATTTTAACAACTTAATTTTGAAAAAAAATGCGAAAATCTTAACATTTTCTGTTAGATGCGGGACC
>NC_090888.1:5217763-5230263 GCF_036669925.1 Montipora capricornis | reverse complement strand
CAGACGCAAATCGGAAACAGGGGCGACATGCTCAGTATATAATTTAAGCGTACCTCAATTGCCTTTTATACTATCTTAGGCGGGGGCAGATGTAGTGAAAACTATTACTAGTAATGATCTGTTAGTGATGTACACCAAGTGTGAAGCTGATTTAATATAGATTGCAATGCCAAGGTTATCTACACTTTTTCCCAGATTGAAGTGATCCTCGCACTCATCTTGACAATATTTAAGCAATTGTCTCTAACAGACGATCAAAAAATTCAGGCGATTTCAGAGAATTGACCAGCTGCTAACTGAGTGGCTTTGCAGCTCCATTGGAGAGGTAGAGCATTGCATTAATATTGCAAAGGGCATGGGTTCGAATCCCGTTGAAGCCGCAAATTGTAACAAATGAAGTCATTGTAAGAGCAAAGACAGAAGTGATCCTCTCAATGTCTCCATTTCTTGCAATCATGGTAAATGTTTCTTAAAACTGCTATATTAAGTCACCTTAAAATTCATTGTTCATTTATCCTTGCCTGAATGCAGCAAAGCGTAATGAAACAAAAGATAAATGGTTTCTTGAATTCCCAAGCGCAGGTGCGTTTGTCGGCAGTGTGTTTTAAGTGCCGGCATGAGACTATGACAAGGAAGTGTGATATGCAAAGTAGCAAGTATATATTCGCTGAACAGTGGATTTTTACAAGCGGACAGTTAAATTTTGTTCTTTTTTTAATATTTTGATTGAAATCCTGTAATCCTTTTCCTCGTAACGATTTTAGTTGTTTTTTCCTAGTAATCGACAGTTATTATAAGTGGTTTTGTTTATTCAATTTACTTTGGCCGCATTAAACGTATACAGTTTGTTTGATTTTTTGGTGTCTAAACAGTGTAAACATTTGTTTTTTGTTTTGTGATTAGTTGGTTAGTTCAATAAATGGGCTAAGAATTGTCTGCTTATCCCGCACCGCATTTCTGTTGTCAGTTTTTTGGGTGCGGGGAATTCAAGAAATTATGTTTCTTCCTTCGGAAAAGAGAGCCTACACAAAGGAGTTGTGTAATGTCATAGAATAGCCGCGTTGAACAGATGGTAATGCGAGAGTGATCCGAAGGAAACATGTAACTGGATTCGAACACGTGCTTTGAATCGAGAATGGGTGATAAGAAAAGGCGAAGATTGCTTGGGGTAGTGTCTTTATACAGAGTTTTAAGAGGTAGTAGTTTCTAGCCGTTGTTTTCAACTGACTGGGCTTAAGAGTATAGTCATCGAGAATTCACGTATTCTAGAGATCTGAAGACATTAAACAGAAGGTCGCCATGGAGAAATACACTGAAAGCCGTGGTATTTAATATTAAATGAATGAACTTTACTGATTGGAAGTGTGGATAAGAGATCAACTTTCAATCGAAAAGGTTATAGATAAATAGATATACCTATATTCAATCACGATTATGTATAAAGCTTACTGTTTCATGTGTTTACAAAAGACACTTAAATGAATTAAAATAAGATCACCTTACATTACATACTATTATACGCCTAAACTAAAAATCCCTAGAGTATAAAAGAGCTAAAAACGAATAACAATTACGATTGTATATGCAAGATACAGCTAAGACACACAAGGGAGTTAATTCCAGGCCCCTAATGCTTTAGTTTTTCTTCGAAGCCGAATCATCTGAGAAATGGGATTTTCTGGTTCCTTTTATAACAACTTGAGGGTTTTTTTCTATTTGGCCGTTGTAAACTAATGTGAACAGGGTCTATATATCTGGAGCACTACACAGGGGCACCCAACGAGAATATAGTTCAAAACCACTTAAACATAGTATTGTTAAACGTATTTTAGTGTTACGGTAGATACAGGCATATTTTTATCCCCTAAAAATTTTTCATCTGTTCGGATTTCCCGGCTGAAAGTCGGGTGATCCGAAATTATAGGGATCAAAACTTACCTTTTCGAAAATTTCAGCAAGAAAAAAGGCTCCCAAAATTTCTAGGTGACCCTTTTAGGGTACAAATCTGTTTAAAATGGGCAGTTATACCATTTGTCAGATGTTCGAAAATTCTTAGAAGAGGAAGGCAAGCAAGAAATTTTACAACAAATGTTCCGAAAATTCTAGGTCTCAAATCGTCTTCCGAACAGATTTTTTTCGAAAATTGACGTTGGGTACCCCTGACTACAATCCCGATCTCATGTAAAACCAAAAGACGACTAACTTTGGGAACGAATGCATGCGTAATTGAGAGCTCGTATTTCGAGGCATTCACTGTGATGTGTTCAGTACTTTCCTTCGACTTGAACAACAAAAAAAATCAAACAGTTGACAAAAGATGCTGCTTCCGTAGAGTTTCTAATTGGTGTTCTATAGTCGAGCGCACTCAACTGGAGTGTGATGAGTTCTACTTACGGCCTCTATTCTGAACGAAGCCGAAATCATTTGGGGAGGAAAATAAGTTTGTTCTCCATAGCTGTTTCTTTTACAAATTCTTGAAATCGAACCTAATTTTCGCCATTGCAACTTCAAATGATGTCATGGTTTGTGCATCCTATATATTACTTATATCCCGCAGTGATTTAGTTGACAGTGATTGGGTCGTAAGGCGCGTCATACTGCTGCTTATCTTTCAGGCAAACCTCAAAATCCGTGATCGTTACGGTCTGAGGTAACGAGATAAAAAGTAAATTAGATTGATGCATTTGGAGGACTGTAATACTCCCTATCAAATCTCACGGTCTGAGAGAATTTTAGCAACAATTTAGTTTTATTGCATGCAGAAACGAGCGCTTTGAACTGCAACTGTTATTTTACAGTAAACGAGAGAGAAAGAGAGAGAGAGAGAGAGAGAGAGAGAGAGAGAGAGAGAGAGAGAGAGAGAGAGGAGAGAGAGAGAGAGAGAGAGAGAGAGAGAGAGAGAGAGAGAGAGAGATTTTACTTGTTTTCAGTACGTGCGCCAGAAGATGAACGTTTCACCGGTCGCAAAAAGCCTTCAAGCCAAGTCACAATTAATGTCGTATTGAATTGAAAACACTATCGCTGCTGATCTATTAAGTATTGTGTGCACTAAAACGACTCTTACGTTGATCGTCAAGGACTGAATTTTGCACGATCTTCTACAAAGATTCAGTACCTTGCAGTAGCTGTATCCTTCGGCTCTTGTTGGAGCGTTGGTGTTAGGAAAGTACAGGTCGGAGCTCAGAGGGGTGTTCCATGCATTGGGTCTACTAAACAGTACTAAAATGTCCTGCGTATAAATCAAAAACATTTCAGCCATTTGTGCTTGAATGTAGCTTTCCAGTCGTTTCTGCTATATGTTTTAATTTATTTCACCTGAGCTATTCTTGGACAACTAAAAATTGCAACTGGTACGTATGTCTTTTTGGGAGATGAATCAATGTCGCGGCGTTGGGAATTAAGCTCTCGGCGAATTCCCGGTCTTTTCTGATCAAAAAAACCTTTTTTTCTTCTTTGAGGTCTTGTGATTTTCGTTTAAACTTTTCTTCTGGAGAAGGCGAAATTCACGAAAATTCAAGTTTCTCGGTTCATTATCAAAAATGTTGTTCATTAATTGAGATTCTGTTTGGAATATCTGTTGTTGATCACTCGCATCTGCAGACCGCGTGATCAGTTTTAATTAATTGAAGTGATCGAGATCCAAACAAGTTGAATTTGATCATAATGACCAAATTGAAAGCGATCTGTTCCTTTCGTTGACCCACTAATTTTTAATGCCGATGTTTTTGTTGCTATGGCAATCACTCACCACATAAACGTTTCTGTGAACCCCGTCAAAGTTCTTCAACTCTCTCACGCATGCTCTGAAACCATGGCATGTTACGTCTTCTACCCAAACGATCGTTGCATCGTAGAGAGGGATTAGCCTTCTATTGGGAAAATCATCGTCACTTCGGACATTCTGATAAGCAATCCACTGGAAATTTATTGTTCGGCCACCTGGAGAAATTACTGAAGTGGTAGCCAGACAAGCTTTGAATCTGAAAATCCAAAAAACATGGAACTAAATACCCTTACTTCCAAGCTTTTGTTCAGCTAATCTCGGTTCATTACTTTATTGTAAACTGGTTTTTGAGCAGGACTATCACGAAGTCATCTTGTTGGTAACTTTCTTTAGTTTCCAATTATTTTCCATTCTCATGTTTTTACACTTCTAAAAGGGTATCACCAACAACTGCACTTATTTCCTTTCAAAGACGACTTTTGGGCAGTCAGTTAATTTCTAAACGCCAAATGTGATCCCTTGCCTTTCAAGTTAATAAAGAAAGGTAAACTAAAATCGGTTCTTCATGCTTCATCGCTTCTATGTCATGTTGCAGAAGGTGAGCTGTATGTGCTCGTTTTGTTAAAAGTACTTCAGCCACTCTTATTTATGGAAATTAATTGAGGCTAGATCGTGAAACGCGGCTTACCCGTGGATGTTGTTACTTCCTCAGCCCGTGGAACTGACGCGGTGTATTTCCCAGAGGCTGTAGTCATCTGTATCTTTACATCACCAGTAGAAGCGAACGGTGCGGTAAATTGGAAACCTTTGCTCGTGTAGTCCTCATTATTCATTGTAGTGTCAGTCATAAAATGTTTCACCTCCCTTTTCTTTCGACCTTTTGTGCTTTAGACTAGATTTGCTGACATAAGAAGCAAAACACGTTTTACGGTATTCTGCCTCAGCAGCTATTAGGTCGTTGTTGACTGAGATGAGGTCATGCAGCATTTCTTTATCATCTTTGCTTTCTGCTGCCTTTCGAACTGACTCACGTGCTTTAAAAGTACAAACATTATGCATTTCCCGGCATTTTTTGTATTATGTCTTTTTTCGACAAATGAAGTACTGTCTTGGACCAATCTATAGAGACACCTGGAGGGGACCTCAAAACTGTGCGTGTTAGCAGGTACATTCTCCCCTGTCTGTAGTATAACGTATATTCTGTACACGAGTGTAGAGAGAACAACATGTGGAATGCCAGAACAATTCTTCATGGGCAATTCTTCGTGGAGCCTATTGTGAGGCTCGTCTTTACGAAGCTAGAGTGTCAAGGGATGATCCTTTCGCTTTTTTTGGAATGAATTTCCTCTCTATCGACCTATTTTGTGTATGTAGTCGCTTTGCCTTAGGAGGTAGAGGTATACTAAACCAGAAGCATCCGAATTTTTCTCCTTATCAGCCATGTTACTTAATCTGAAACATGTACCCGTCCCTCGAACGAAACAATTGAAATATATCACACAGTCATTAAACAAATCCATTATAATTATCTTGCCTGAGAAAAGATATAGATTCAAAACATCATCAGGCATAAGAGTTGAATAATAAATGTTTTCATTGAACATCTATGGACTCGAAGAAAAATCCTCCAATTTAAGGGCCAAAAATTATCAATTACTCTGTTCCGGCAACATAGGAATGAGGAAATTTTGATCTCGCAAGAATTTTTCTTAGTCAAATATAGCTTACTACAGGCATGGAAATGTTTCTTTTAAAGGGTTTACATTAATTTATTTAAATAAACCGCTTTTAAACTAATTTAATTGCTTTGAAAATAATAAAGATAAAAAATATATATACTTACAGACAGAGTGGCGCCACCATATTGGATCCTGTTAGCCTCGATTTCAATCCAGACAGAAACGAGGCTAAGTCAGTGTGGGTGTGGAGGTGCGTGTGTATGTGTGTGCAAGATAGTTCTCTCTCTGGAAAAAAAAGTTGGCATTGAAAGAGAACTAAATCTAATACGTTTTAACTTTGAAGGTTTTTGCGTTTGTGTCTTGAAATATGTGAACGAAGAAACAAAGCTATTTCTCTCTTACGCTGAGCCTTTTTTCATGTCAACAAGCCAAAGATAAAATTGACAAAATAATCGGAATTTCAAATAGACTCTCTCAGGCGTGGTTAGCATTAAAATGAAGAAAAAGTGCGTACTATAATAACAGGTATATTCTCTTACATAAACACCGAGCAAAAATGCTGACGTGAGCAGACACGTGACATTCACGTAACGCTTCTCGGCAAACAGATATATCCTGTTTCCTCTGCTAAGGACTTAGGAATTACAATTGATGCAAGTCTGACCTATGATGAAAACGTGACTAATATAGTATCTTCTTGTGCTGCTAGTTTGTGTCAGATCCAAAGAATTAAGCATGTTTTAGACAGACCGAACATTCTAACTCTAATTAAGGACTTAGTTTTTAGTAAATTATATTATTGTTCTTCCGTCTGGGCGAACTCATCTAAGAGAAACTTGAAAAAACTTCAACGCGTTCAAAATTTTGCTGCTCGCATCATAACTGGTACAAAAAAGCACGAGCATATCTCGCCAGTATTACGGAAGCTAAATTGGCTACCGATTCATCTTGCCGTTAAGTACAGGGATACTGTTATGGCCTTTAAATGTGTCAAAAGCTTAGCTCCGCCATACCTATGTAATAAATTTAGAAAGAGATCTGATGTACATTCCTTGGCAACGAGAAATAGTAATCTGTTAAACATTCCATTTTTCAAGTCGGCGTCCGGCCAGCGGTCCTTCCACTATCGAGCAACAACATTGTGGAATGCCCTGCCTGATGACATGAAAGAACTCCAGTTGGATCCTTTTAAACAAAAATTGCAGAATCTGCTTTGGGAGGATTTTTAATTTTTATTTTTTATAGTTTGTAATTTTTAGATTATATATATAGTTTTTAGAGACAGGCCTTTGAATTAGTGTAAATAGATACTGAAAAGCCCTGATGGGAGTATTTAATAAAGTTTACCGTTTACCATTCATTCCCATTATCTTGTTATGTGCTTCGCACCTACCTACTTATTTGCGAAGTCTCCATCAATTTTTAGTCCCATTCTTTCATTCACAGCGTGGTAGGAGGTGAAGGTAGATCTCAGCCTAGTTTCCATGCAGAGCTGTAGATTGCGTGGTAAAAAAGCCCTGTATTTTGAAATGTACACCACATTTCAACTCTACGAACTACCTAGGATTAATCGGAAGGACTTTCTCTGCCGGAATTCTCTGCCAGGCCTTTTCTGTAGCGATGTTTGAACGTATATTTTGGTCTCTACTCCCTGAATAGAGGAAGTGAATGATGTTTATACCTTGTTCTTTCCTACTTTTCCCAGCTTTGCAGGAAATCTATTCACGTCATTTGCTATTTAAGGGTTAGATTTGATTCTAAAAATGGTAGATTATTGCAGGCATTTACAACGTGTTTTTTTTTTTTCGTTTTTTGTTCGTTTGTTTGTTTTGTCTTTTAACTGAAAATGTGTGCTTCCCCAAATTATGGTGAAATCAAGGTGCTTAGGCCCGGTTCAGACGCCACTCCACTCATGTGCCCAACCAAATTGAGTCAAGTCCGCCTTTGGAGAGACATTGGCGCGACATCTGATTCAAACGGCTCACTGTGTCTTGAGCCTAATCTTTATTTCAATAGGGAGAAAGAGAAAGGCCTGGGTCCGATACCAAAGGATCAAGGATGGCACAGTCCGGCGGTTAGTGCACGGCCTTGGTGCAATAGGTCCCGAGTTCGATCCCCGGATCTCAAATCCTTGTTTCGACTTCTTTCCTTTCAGTGTAGCCTAATTAGCTTTAAATCCCCCATAAAACGGAGCACTGATGGAGACGGGGGTGTAAAATGAGCGCACCCTCGACCTCAGGTTTGTCAGTTGAATTCCTGTTATGAGTTATCGACGTTAAATATGGTTACTTTACTTTACTTTACTTTTTTACTTTACCACATTTTCGCGCCATAATTCAATTTTCAAGATGGTAGCTGTGAAGCAGAGGATAGCTCTGATTAGAGAATTTTAACAATTTTTATAAAAATTTAAATATATAAACTATTGAGTAGCACTCTGTGAACTGTATCTGTAAAACTTGTTTATTCTCCGATGCGTTTCGTCTAGCTAACGTAGGCTTCTTCAGGGAGTTAAACAATAGTACATTACACGCCTGTATTTAAGCCTCTTCTGATGGCAAATCTGATGGCACGGTCTTAGCTAAAACCGTGGTCCCAAAACATCGTTTCGCAAGCCTAGCCTTAATATTTTCACAGCTTTCGAAAATCTGGTCAAACCTTAATGTTTGTGGCCGTCATTTTTGCCATCAGATATTGCTTAAATACAGGCGTTTCATGTACTATTGTAAAACTCCCTGAAGAAGTCTCAACTCTACGTTAATTTGACGAAACGCGTCGGAGAACAAACAAGTTTTACAGAGACAGTTCGGAGAGTGCTTCTCACTAGTTTAGTTTGTTAATTTTTTTAAAAAAATTAAAAAAACAAAAAAGCAATATTTGCTCAATCTTTTCCACAGTTTACGCTCTTCTAGGTCTTTTGCCGCCATTGTCTCTTCCTCGTAAAACTTACGAGGATGAATCAACACGTTCTCGAAGGGACTTACGGGAAGCATGCATTTGGTTCGGCACGTCATGAAAAGAACGCCGTATGAATCGCCAGCCGATCCAGTGTTGAATAATGCGTCAGACCCTGTCGAACTTAAAGCGCTTTTCGTACGACCTTGAAAAAGTGTCCGCTTTTTGTTTCACGGACCAATGTCTGGCAAGATTAAAACAAAACTTTTCCTTATTCCGGCCAAGGAAACTCCTAATATGGGCAGTAAGCAGTTCAATTGCCCAATCACATTACTGCATTTCAAATGACGTCAAAGCGAAATGTTCGTCTCTTTCCAGAAAGTTCCATGGAGAGATGACTTTGTTTGCATCCGCGTTCGCTAAACCAATGAAAATTCGCGCTCGTTTATTTTTGTTCGATAAGCCAATTAAATGTTTCGCATTTTTCTTTACGTTTATTTTTCAAGGTCATATGAAAGTCGCTCTAACGTTTTTGACGCACCAAATTAAAACTGTCGTAGCAAAATGATTCAGACGCTGCTCCTTTGCCGTACGTAATTCCTCAGTTAGGTTCGGCACATAAATGGAGCGGCGTCTGAACTGGGCCTAACTTGCCAGGTGATCTGGTGACGTAATTCGGAGGACTGGGAAGAACAATTTTAACGCCGTATCCCACAACCGCGCGCGGCCTTATTTTTTGTTTCAACATGGCATAGGCGAGGTTATATCTCGGCGATTTCCACTTGAATGTTCATTCAGTAACAGGAAATGCAGTAGACACGTAAGGGTCTGTTGAGTTTTGGCGATGGCAATACTGAAGGGAGTTTGGAAACAACACCATGGGGTAGACTAAGTTTTTCATTTTTTTACTATGTGCTTTTAGGTCTGGTACTGAGGAAGAGTTAAATGAACTTCATCAACTTTTGGAAGACATTAAAAGAACAGAAGGTTGCAGAAAAGAGAGAGAAGGGAAATAAAAAGAGAAAGAGGCCATGGACAAAAGGTAGGGTGAGGAGATAAGAGCAGCAGCCCTGAAGAGAATGGCAAGTAAGCTCATAACAACCAATTCTTATTTACATTTAGAAGAATGCTGATATTTTGCTGAGATTCCACTTCTTGCAATAAATGTAATCCCTTTTGAAATAAAGCTGATTTATTTCTTGTGACCTAAGGATAGTAGGGCAGGGGGAAGTGGCTAAAAATTCGAGGTAAAAGCTAATAATTAGTTCTTTGATTTCAGACGCTGAAAAGCATTTCTCCTATCCATTTTCATTTGAATACCTATAAATGAAGAAAATGAAGATCCCCTTTTCTTATTAACATCACATGTTTGCATCATTTCAGAGTCTAGAAAAGGGCAAAGAGATCACTGACAGTGAAAATGATAGTTATAGCGAGAGTGACAACGGGAAGTACTACGAGCTAAAATGCCAGTGTATATAGACAAAATACAAGAGCACCCATATTTTTCTATTGTTGTTTTCTGCAAGGGCTGGGAGCAAAATAGGGAGTAGCTATAACAAAGGTTTTCCTGCTTCCTGTGGGTGAGTGGGGAGGGGGTAATTTGTTTGATAGAAACAAAAAATCCAGGTTTTAAATTTGAAAATAACTGAAATTACATATATTATATAGGTGGAAAGAGGAAAGGGGTCCAGCAACGTGCTAGTAAGCGTACTGCAATAGACATGCTCACAAAGAAAAACAATCAGAAAGTAGAGATGAAAAAGGAAGAACTAGCACTTAAAAGAATGGAGTTAGACTTTCAAAAAGAGAAATATGGTGCCGAGGTAAATGAAAGAAAAGCAAGACTAGAAATGCAAAAATGGAAGGCAATTCTCAGTCTTTTTTTGAAAGACCGCATTTAGTTATTTGTAAATAAAAAAGACTCTATATTTTGAAGTAATGTTTTTAACAAGTTGTAAAGAATTGCCTTCAGCAACTTGTAAAGTTGACATTTACTGGAAAATTCTCTATCAGTCCTATATCCTGATACTGTTTGCAGAGGTTTTGCAGCTGTTGTATTTTTCAGGCATGATTTATTAATGTATCGGCATACGTCGTATCTAATGAACTCCACAATAACCTTTTCAAAATTCAGGCCTGATGATGGATCAGTCAGTCATTACATAGCCTGTGAGGCTGGCCCTTCTGTTGTTACGGAACGCAAGAGAACTCGAGGGGTTTTCCCCGGTGGAAAGGAATTCGAAGGAAAGGACAGCTAGGTTCTTCCTTTCCCCAGCCTTCTGCGCCGCTCAAAATCTCTCGCTCTCCAAAAAGAACTGCCAGCTACGCTGGCTAGTCATTACACGACAGGGGAGGATGGTGAAAAGAGGGTGTCAGTAACTTGGAAGAAAGGAGAAGGAGACGGAAATTTGAAAGGGAAATTCAAAATATACCCCTTCCCCTTTTCGTTTCAGGGCTAGGGCAAAGATTTTCAACAAAAAACATTTTAACCCACAGAAACTTGGTTGAGGCAAAAAAAAAAAGGCTTTCAGAAGCCAACATGGATCACTGGCCCCAACAGCTTAATTTTGCTACGTGGTACGCCCCCACTGGATGCGGGGTTATCAGAGAAATATTCGATGACGGTCTTCAGATGCCTCCCCAGATTCGGTCTTTCTACAGATTTAAAGTTTACTTTACCAGGAGAAGGGTTTTGTTTCAGATGGGAGGCATCCAGTCACTGCACGTTCTCCCCAGCGACACAACTTTCAATCCGATAAAAATACTGTTAGAGGGAGCTCTTGACACGCAACAGTTACAACCAACTGAAACATCCTTTTATTTTCGTCTACATATTTTTGGATCAACCAACCTATATTATTGGTCCCAGTCCTTTTCGTAGAGTGCTTTTTTCTACAATACCCTTACGACATTGTTGTGCATTTCGAAGATGTGGGGAGTTCGGGGCTTCGCCCAGCAATGATTTTCGCTTCACCAAACGACACAATGACGGGCTGGGGAGCGTTTTTATTTGGATAAGTTATTATCAAGGGCTTACAAAAACAAAAATTCAATATCCAAGGTGGGGCTAGGAGCCCATCACCCGGTGCGTGCAACTTACCTATTTTCGTGCAACGGCGTTTCAGATTGAATTTCCCGCTAATGAGACTCCCACAGGAGCCCGATGACCAATTACAAGAAATTAAGCTGACGTCATAGGGTCACCGAACCGGAACTGCCTTTGTTTTTTGACCTAATTCGCGGGAAGGGCTAGTCTAAAAATAAACCTACTTGTGAAAACGTCGTTTCACAGACGCTATATGGAAGTTGCGCGCTCCAGATGGGCTCCTGGTGGGGCTAAGTTTTCCGATAAAGGGGGCAGAAGACCTGTTTTCAGTGGATTCAAAATATTGACGGGGCCGATAGGCAATTCGAACACTTTGTTGCGAATAAAAGCGGGGGCATTGCTCAGGTTGGCTTGTCTAGAATCAACCAGTCGATTGAGCCTTCGTCTTTTACGTCCTTGAGGCACAGGTCAACGTTCGCTCCAGTATTTTGGGTGAAGTACTTACTGGACCGCTGCCTCAAAAACCTGTGTGCTTCATCTTAGAATGGACAATAAAACAGAAATGGCCACCGAAATTACTCAGAATTCAGACTTCTCTGTTGTTTTTCTTGAACAAACTTTGCCGATCCAAGGCTTGTGCTCTGTGCGAATGTTTCTCATGTTACTCATAAAATTTGGGGGGTAATTTCCAAGGAAAAGTAGGCGGTGAGTTTACGTGCAGTCGCCGGCGAGTTTCGCCGACCGCCGCCTCTTACTGAAAACCCTGCGCTATAACGTGAAAATTTTTATTTTCCTATTAGGAGGTCAATATTGCAAAATTAACTTCTGCGAAAGAATTCTTAGATTTCAACAAGAGGCGAATTTTCTGATTTTCTAATGCACCTATCAATCTTAAGCCTCTGGGGGAGGGGTAATCAGGCTACCCACGGGGTTTTGACTGTGAGGTCTGACCCCAGGGTGGGGAATTTGCAACACGATCTCTTCCTAAAATGAAGGATTACCCTTCATTGTCACTTTGCCTTAAATGAAGTACTATCCTCCATTTTGACCACTCTGTCCCAGGACTTGTGGTAGCAAATAAAAAGAAAAAGGTAAAAGCAGCCCCTGGACAGGATTTGAACCCCGAGCACCCACTTCGAAGGAACGGATTTTA
>NC_090888.1:5170263-5200263 GCF_036669925.1 Montipora capricornis | reverse complement strand
TTCAGAGGCAATTGCGATGACCACTAAACCATGGAAGACTACGTGACAGATCAACACAAACAAACATTGAGGTATATGTACCTTGGATTCCGCACGCCTGATTTCTGCCAGCAGGAACTTGTTCATTTCATTATATTTAATGTTAACTGACTGTGCAGTCATGTCAGTTTTAGCCAATTTCAAAAGTTCTTTCTTCGTCAGTTCTTGGCATGTTGAAGTTGGGGCTGCCTTCATGATCTTAGGAGTAGCACTGGAGACAGGCACTTTGGGTGTTTGTACATGTCCTTTCTCTTCATTTTCATGTACTTTCTTAGCTGAGAGAGTACATGTACTTGTTTCTTCTCCTGGCAAGTAAAAACATTAAATGAAACTTAAGTTACAACAGTTTTAAAAAGTTTATAAATTATTTTAATTTATACCTGCACGAATGGTTAGTCTGAGGGCACTTTCCATTAGTCAGAACTGGATTGCCAGAACTGGATTTTTATGTGGAGAATGCCATTAAAATTTAGAACTGTCCAGTCAGAGAAGTCAATTCCTACCATTAGTACACTTTTCTGATAAATTTCATCAGAAACTAGAAAAGAACTGCCAATTTGAGGTTTGAATGTAATGAAAATTAATGACCAGTCTAGCCTGTCATTTCCCACCCTTGGTACAATTCACACTCTCGGTACAAGCTCCTGTTAGATATGCTATCATGACAGGCTTAGGCCGACAAAAAAACATATGGCAATGAGCTTACGGTGATTTGAAATCACCCTTAGCTAATCCTTAAGTGTAACTCAAGAACTCATTTCGCAAGTTTAGGTGTTGCAGATATCGCATCAGAGTCCGCTTCTGAAATATTCAGTTACTTTTATTTTACACCTTTTAAGGCACAAGGGAGAAGCATTAATTCACAAAACGTCATTCAGGGAACGTTTTCCAGAGACTTTGCCCCGCGTAGCTCGAGTGGCGTGCAGCAATTCTCGCGAGAATTTTAAAGTAATTCTCCCTCCCACAATTCTGCAACACTGTGGCAAATACGCATAACAACTCGCTTTTTGAGTTTAGTTATTTTCAATTTACGCAAGCTTTGTATATTGGCATCTTTGGCAATCCAAAACAAAGAATTTAACATTAAAAATTACATTCTGTTTATCTACACATACAGTAAAAGTTGAACCAGATTAACTCATACGAGATGTCAATGTCATTTCAAGTAATGCCCTTGATAGAACGAAAAAGACTGAGCGACAACTGTAAGCTACTGTAACAAAAACAAAAGCGATGCATCAATACTATTTTTTTCTGGTAATCTTAGGGCGTTCTCCTATTCCAACACAGCGATGAGTTCATCAATCGAAGGGCGTTTGTCCCCGGGTCCTCATTTTATTTTCGACACATCCGCCCGGATTCTCCAAAATTACTCGTTTAGCAATTCTCAGTGAATTTGCAGTCATCAAAGGACAAAATGTCAGATTTAATAGACTGCCGACCACAACCGGTGAAAATTTCTGGAGTGATATGGGGATAGCGTCTCTTGTAAAGTTTTTTAGACAAAAGTGACAAAAGTGGTTTTGGATCTGTTATGAATCGGGCTTTTCCGAAGTCGATTATCACAGGATTCCACTGCACTTCATTTTGCTTTTCTAACACAACGTTATTCGACTTTTAATCGTTGTGTAGAATTTTACGGATATGTGCGTGACGAAACCCACAATGCCTAACCAAAGAGATTTGTCAACAGAGTTAAAATTTGTCCCTTTTCTTCATGGAACTGTGTTACCAGCTCTAACTTCTCTCCTTTTGTTACTTGTCCAAAACGGAGTGGAAGGGGTCGATGATCTCCCAAAAGGTTGATCATGCGGGGACTTGGTCGAGGAGAACATGTAAGGGGAATATATGTTGATAGAACGGAAAGTGCTCTACTGTTTTTCTATAATTATTAGCTATTGTTTTCAATAGTCTGTTCTCCTCTTTCACAATCAAGATTCGTCACCAGCTTTTAAGAGATTTGACTATATTATCACTTGCGGATTGGCCCTGTATCAAAGAAAACAAAATTAAATTAAGGATATTAATGTTAACTGATTTTCCTTCGGGTTACACAAATACAAAGAAAATTGACTGAGTACCCAAGAGAGACAGAATTACCAGTTGGTACAAAATAATAATGATTACCAAAAATTGGTTCTACCTTCAGATAATAACAGTCCAAAACTGGACTGACTACCCAAGAGAGACAGAACTCATTAGTACAAAATAATAATTATTACAAAATTGGTTCTGCCTTCAGATAACAACAGTCCAAAACTGGACTGACTACCCAAGAGAGACAGAACTCATTAGTACAAAATAATAATTATTACAAAATTGGTTCTGCCTTCAGATAACAACAGTCCAAAACTGGACTGACTACCCAAGAGAGACAGAACTCATTAGTACAAAATAACAATTATTACAAAATTGATTCTGCCTTCAGATAACAACAGTCCAAAACTGGACTGACTACCCAAGAGAGACAGAACTCATTAGTACAAAATAACAATTATTACAAAATTGATTCTGCCTTCAGATAACAACAGTCCAAAACTAGACTGACGACCCAAGAGAGACAGAACTTATTAGTACAAAATAATAATTATTACAAAATTGGTTCTGCCTTCAGATAACAACAGTCCAAAACTGGACTGACTACCCAAGAGAGAAATGAGAACTCATTAGTACAAAATAATAATTATTACAAAATTGGTTCATGGACTGACTACCCAAGAGAGACAGAACTTATTAGGATAAAATAACAATGATTAAAAAGAGACTAGTCAAAAATAGACTGTCACATACAAGAAATTATTTAAAATGCAATCTGTTTTGCAATAATAATTTAATATTATAGATACTTTTAAAGATCACATTGAAACTGATCAATGTAGCAAACAGAAACACAGCTTTCCTATGCTGAATTTCTCATTGGGCTAGCTACAGGGCATCGAGGCACACAAGCAACCCCACCACAAAAAGGTATGGACTACAGTATGAGGTGGTTGCAAAGTACAAAATGAGCAGAAAATCGTCTGGCGTTACACAGAGTAAACTCCCAGGAGTCAATGAGTTTAGTAAAAATTTACAAACTAACAAACAAAACAAATGACAAATTATCCTAATGATCTGTTAATTATAAGGAAGCCCTGGCCATATATGGCCTCCCAAGCCTAGAAGTCGGGCGAGAAACATTAAGTAGGAAGTTCATTGCGACATGGAAATTCCGCCCTCAAGCTAATGTTTATAATGTTCCCTATAATCTTAGATCTGGGCGCGAACAGTCCGTTTGCCAGGAGGCAAACCAAGAGAGCTTATGACTTTATAACTTTTAGATTTCTAGATTAATTATTATGTAGACTATTCATTACTATACTTTAATTATAATTAAGTTTTGTAAATGATACCGCTTGATAATTCAGTTTGTCCTTAGTTTTAACTGCAAAGAGTGGATTAAACGGTACATGTATATAAGCGCCCTGAGATTTAATCTATAAGCGCCCTGAGATTTAATCTAAGGTTGTATAAATTTGCCCTTGTCATACGGCGGCCATATTGTCCTGGGAGACCAAAAAAGCTTTGTTTTACCACACCAAGCCTCGCAGTGGAAACCATGGGGGTGAGGCTTGGCGTGGTAAAACAAAGCTTTTTTTGGTCTCCTGGGACAATATGGCTGCCGTGTAACAAGGGCGAATCAAAGTACACCTATCTTGATATGCAGGTTTCAAGAATGAACTCAGTTTCATATCAAGAAACTTTAAGTACATGTAGATGCAATTGCATAGGATAGAACATACAGTAAATAACCTTGGGTCCTGCAAAAATAAATAAAATTACTCAGTATCCCAGTTTTCTATTCATACCATTTTCCAGTTGTTTAATTGCGCTGACAAACTTTATTTGCCAGCAGACGGGTATCTTGATTGCATCGAAAAATTCCTTGTTATTGGCAAGAAGCCTCAAATCTTCTAATGTTTCAAACTAGAACATAAAAAGAAACTGTTATGATCTGCCATTTGCTATGGCAATAACTGTCACATTTTGCTATTATAGATGTACATGTGTACATTGGTGACACCAGCTCCATTTTGATTGCCTATAAGCAGGCAGCTAATTCTTGCTTGCTCTGTCTCTCTTACCTCATACCTACAGAAAATAGATTTACATATGTGGAATTGACGTCATACCTACAGACAGTTTTATACATGCAGAAGTGATATCACCAAACACACTGACCAGCAGAGAAGAGGAAAGAAGACTCTGCCAACCACAGAAACATTCTTTGATTTGCTGCTAATCCAAAGAATTGGATGAGTCAGTCCTCTTTTCTTTACACAGGGTTTGCGAACTTTTTCAGACCAAAAATTCAAGGACTTTTCGAGGACTTTCAAGGGCCAAATTTTGAAATTTCAAGGAACTCTTTTTTATTTATGTCGATGAATTTACCAATAGAAATGGTCTGACAGTACAATTCTTCCTCATTTTCTGTAACGTACATGCGTGAAAATACTGCAAAGGCACTGGTAATCATTCTCGACCCACAGCTTGTCGCATTTGCATGACATGACTCGAGTGGCTTATTATTTTCACTGAAGTTTTCAAAGATTAAAAATGTGGGTCAGAAAAAAATTCAAGGACTTTCAAGGACCAGGAATAAAGAGCAGAGATTTTCAAGGATTTTCAAGGCCTTGAAAATGCACTCTCAGAATTCAAGGGTTTTCAAGACGCGTACGAACCCTGTTTACAAATGCAGCTCAAGAATATGCATAATAAAACAATTATTGGATTCAGTTTTCACATGAGAGTGATAATTATCAGGCCTCAGTTAGTGTTATTCATCTCAGATAACACAAACTTTGGCCTTGATAATTACTGCTATCATGTTCAGCCTCATCCAATAATTGTTAATTAATACTGCAAACAAGTATTGAAATTTATGCTATAATAATGTTTTCTAATTACTGCATGCTAAGCTTATGTGTGCTGCATGTACATACATGTATAGCAGCTGAAAAATTATTAATAACAGGCAAAATACATTATCTTTTACTAAAGAATAAACATTTACAAGAAAACACTCTATACAATCATGCTAGGGGTGACCCGAAAACACTGACCCCCGGTCCATGAACCCCCCTACGGACCGGGTCCATGGACTGCCTTACAAACCGGTCCACGGACTATCTCTACGGACCCCTTCTACGGACCACCCGAAAAAACACAGAATTAAAATAAATAACAACTGAAAATTTGTTTATACCGGTTGTCTGGATAGACCACTCTTGCCGGTGAGATTCAATTTCAATTCAATTCAATTCAATTTCAATTTATTTGTTTATTAGCATTACAATATCATCATAGTCCTAGGCGACCCTCAATTAGCGAAGCTATTCTAGGCGGGCCACCTTTCTTAAACAACCCGCCGTTACGCTTCACAAATCAGACTAAGACTCAGGTGTTGCCATTTCCTTCGCTGTTGACCGGAGTGCTTCGAAACTAAGTTCTTCCGCCATTTTGTTCAGGACAGAGACATCGTGAAGCCTGGAACGAGTTCGCAAACCCGCGGGAGAGTGATCCGAACAAAATGGCGGAGGGAAAGAAAAAAAATACAAATACATGTAGAACTTACTTATTATCAATCTTTTTTGAAGGATTCCGGTCCACAGCGAAGGAAGGGGCAATATGTGATTAATTGACTTTGTAGCCGAGCCTGAGCCTTAGTTTGTTGAATTTGCGGAGCATTACGGTTGAGATTTGGCCCACACGAGTGACACGAATGGTCTATCCAGAAAACTGGTAAGTCAAATCTTTAGTTTTTATTTATTTTCATTTCTGTGTTGTTTTAGGGTGGTCCGTATAGGGGGTCTGTAAGTGTAGTCCGTGGACCGGTCCGTGACGCAGTCCGTGGACCCAGTCCGTAGAGGGGTCCATGGACCTGGGGTCAGTGTTTTCGGGTCACCCTCATGCTAGTGCTTTTTGAGCTGCAGTTTGATTGAATTTGAGCAAACAGAAATGATCGACGCGAACACCTAACCTTTCCTTCGCCATAAAGAGAACAAAGCGCACAAAAATAACATACATAAGCTTAAATTCAGAGACACAAGTGATGTGGGAGAACGAATTGTCTTTTGTTAGTGGGGCAAAAACGTCTTCCGCCCCCAATTCGAACTGTCCATGGATTCAAATTAACACGGCTCTACATACAACGTACCTTGTTTTCTTCCACAACTATTGCAATCAAATCACCGAGTCCATTTCTGTGTAAAAACTGCTTTGCATCCATATTACTGAAAACAAGAATTGGCGACGTACGCTTAATTTAAACTTAAATCAGTTTAATTACACGTCTGACGATGAACGAACGAACGACGAGATCATCACAGCCTCGTGACTATTTGGGGCTTTTAAGGTTTCAAAACAGCCAAGACTTTCAGTTTTAAACTAAAATCACAAAATATGGACCCTTACCTCACGTGCACGTTCTTTGAGGACAGACAAACACGAAAATACAACAAGAAATAACAGTAAAAGACTGTCGTAGTTTAAAACACCTTTGCAGAACACAATTTGAAAAGAGCGGGAACGGTAGAATTCGTCTCGTATCGAAGAGCATTCTGGTATACTGTACGTCACTCCTTTGTTGCTCACTTCCTGTCACGCGGGAAAACAACGACATCCGCGAAATGTCATAGTCTGCCGAATGGCTTCGAAGGAATACTCCTTTTGTGATAATTGTCGTGGTGAAATTCTGTGCCATCGAACAACTATAAAGCGTCGTTTCAAAGGGCAGATAACTTTAAATAGTACTCTTGAACAAAGTACTGGAGGTGGAAGCTTGGAAGCAGGCTCAGGCTTTGCGTGTGCCTCAGGGGGAAGCAGTGATGTTTGCTCGGATCACGACACATTTGGCCAATTGCCCCCTGGACAGTACTGGTGTGACCAATAGCTACCTTGATAGTGATGGTGACATTTGTGTGGAGGAAACGACTTTTTCTTCCAGGCAAGAGTCAGAAGATGCTCTCCCAATATACGACATCACGAGCTTCCTTTTGCGATATCTAAAGAACAAAATTGAAAATGGCTTATCTCGAGAAGCGTCTATGGAAGGGTTGCGCAATCTTTATGAACTTCTCAGGAATGATAGCATTCCGCATGACAACTGGGAAACAGTGATTCAGTACCTAAAAGGGCTGGGATATCAAGATGCTCGCAATTACAAAATTTGTTTCGGAGAAAACCACGTGACATTTATGGAGGATAAAGAATGTTGGTCTAAACTTCAGAATACCCGGCCACGATTGCGTGACATTAAATGCATGCTCCCGCAGTCCCGAAGTCGATGAAAGTTTGAGCTGGTAATCTGTGGTAATCTCCCGCAGTCCCGCACTCCCGAAGTGGAAAAAGGATGAATATGAAGTGGGGGTAAAATTGTTGCTCCCGCAGTCCCGCACTCCCGCAGTGGAAAAAGCAAGTATATGAAATGGGGGTAAAACTGCTGCTCCCGCAGTCCCGCAGTGGAAAAAGGATGTAAAATCAGTTTTAGCTTTCAATTTACGGTTTGGTTAACTACACTTTTTATGAGATCGTCTGAAGAATATAGCACTCGTTTACTGATTAAGCCTAAGCGCTTGTTTTAGTGATTTGATCGAAGCACTCTTTTAATTAACAGTTTAGCTTTCAATTTGCGGTTTGGTTAACTACACTTTTTATGAGAGTTAACAGAACAGAGGGCAATGTGAAGTGCTAGAATCCTATCCCATGTGAACCATGTGAGCGTTAGCCCTACAGATGGAAATGGGCCCACACAAGGACAGAGAAAAACTCTGACCAGGGCGGGAACTGAACCCACGACCTTCGGGTTAGATCCCCGCCGCCCCACCGACCGAGCCACAAGGCCAGACGGGAGCAAGCCGTGGGAAGTGAAGATGTTAAAGTCACGGCAATGAACATGTACAAGTACAAGGAAAGGTTACGTTCATACAAACGTTGGCCGTGTAGCACTTATATTTTAAACAGAGTTAACATAATGGAGGGCAATGTGAAGTGCTAGAATTCTATCCCATATGAACCATGTGAGCGTTAGCCCTACCTCCACCTTAGTTCCACCTAGGTTTGTGTAAACGTAACCTTTCCTTTCATTTGGGTTACATGGATGCCCCTTGATACCTGGTAAAGAACAGATCGAAACACGTGTGTTTGGAAATCAATTTCCAAAAGAATGCAGTACTTGAAAAAAATGTTTGATTAACTTCCAGGACTACAGTAATCATTCTTTGCAGTTAACATTAACGTTTACATTGCAATTCAAGAACATTCCATAATTTAACTTTTCGGCGGTTGAAACCGTGAAAACCTTTGCGTAGCTGCTTCTTCCATTTCTCAAAATTGCAAATGAGGACGCCAAGGCAAAGTGCCAGTGACTGCTTTTAATTAAAAAGACGAAGTTGTGAAAAAACACAACACCTTTCATAACACTGATTATAACATAACTTGAATAAAACGCGGGTTCTGATTGGCCAATTGGTCATTTACCTTTTGCCCATGGGTGTACGCTTTGCTCACGACAGCTGATGTGCGATCTAACTTTCCGAGATTGTGGAAAGAAGAAAATGTCGTCACTAGAGCATCAGTCCTAATTTTCCCAGACATATTTTCCTTCTCTTAGGATAGGGGTGAACCTCTACAGAGCTCAAAATAGAAAGATATAGCTCTAAAGATTAATCAGAAGTGAAAAAGGAGGATTGAAGGTCTTAAAGCGATGAAAGAACGTTTCGTGTTTGTACTGCTTTGATTTCCAAAACACAATCTGAACTCTGCTCAAATATTGAAGCCGAATCGTGGAATTGAAATGGATTTATGAGGTCAGGGAAGAGGCTACAGGAAGGTAAGTGGTGTTTTGAAATGTCGATTTTCTTTTTGAGATTTATTTCATCGATCGGCCATTTGAGTTGAAATAGTGTAACGCCGCTTTTTTGGCTAGGAAAAGTCGCGCTGTTTGCGCTTTCAACAGATGCGAAACATGGTGCACGCTGAGCCGTTTACCATTTGTTAACTAACAACTATGCACATGCGATAATAAAACAAAAGAAAACAAAAACTGACTATTTACGTGGTCTTCCTTCTTTTGTATTTATTGTTTGGATCATTATAAGTAGCTGGGAAAAGAGTGCTATATACAACCAGTAATGACAAATACGAAAAACACTCTTATGTAATGCAGTTCATTTATATAGCGTACGTATCGCTGATGATCGCTGGTTGTAAGACTTAAAAATTAGAAGCCAGCTTTTTAAGGAACCCCTTAAAAGGCAGGGTATTTTAGACTATTTAAAGAGCCACCTTTTTAAGACTCTTTAAAAAGTCAGTTTTTAGATTTCTTAAAAATAGTTAACACTGCTAGAAAGCCAGCCTTTTAAGATCCCTTAAAAGGAAGGTGGATTATCAGTAGCTGGGAAAAGCTATATAAGAACAGCAACGACAAATACGAAAATCACCCTTATGTAATGCAGTTCATTTATATAGCGTACGTATCGCTGCCAGCTTTTGTAAGACTCTTTAAAGAGCCACCTTTTTAAGACTCTTCAAAAAGTCTAAAAAGCCTGCTCCTTAAAAAGACAGCTTTATATGATTCGTTTAAGACTAGGGTTTAAGACTCATTAAGACTCATTAACAAGCCAGCTTTTTAAGATTCCTTAAACGGCAGGCTATTTAAGACTCATTAAAAAGCCAGCTTTTTAGGATTCCTTAAACGGCAGGCTATTTAAGACTCATTAAAAAGCCAGCTTTTTAAGATTCCTTAAACGGCAGGCTATTTTAAGACTCTTTAAAAAGCCAGAGCCAGCTTGGCTTTTTAAGACTCTTCAAAAAGTCTAAAAAGCCTGCTCCTTAAAAAGCCAGCTTTATATGATTCATTAAAAGTAGGCTATTTAAGACTCATTAAAAAGCCAGCTTTTTAACACTCATTAAAAAGCCAGCTTTTTAAGATTCCTTAAACTGCATGCTATTTTAAGACTCCTTAAAAAGCCATCTATTTCAGAGCCAGATTGGCCGCCAGCTTTTGAAGACTCCCTATAAGGCCAGTTTTAAGATGCATTAAAAGGCCGGCTCTCCTTAAAAAGCCACTTTTTAGAATCCTTCAAAACCCGGCTGTTTAAAGAATCCCCATAAGGTCCAGACTGGCCGTATCGGACCTCTTAGGCCCTGTTTACAAGCAGGTAGGGTAACTCTACTGGGATCATTATAAGTAGCTGGGAAAAGAGTGCTATATAAAAACAGTATGCCAGGGTTACCCTAGCAGGAGGGTCAAACATAGCCCGGGTTTACAAGCAAAATTTCACAAGTAGGGATACCCTACCACCCGGGACAACTTTGTGTGCTTGGCAACCGCCAGCATCACAAACACAATGGAAACTGCTAAAAAGTTGTTTCGGGTAGGCGAATTGTCCCTAGGCAGCTAGGCAGCTAGGGTTACCCTAGAGCTAGGGTAACCCTAGCATCCGCTCTAGGGTAACCCTAGCACTCATTGTAAACACGTCGTTGAAGAAAAGAAGAAATGTGCTAGGGTAGAAAGAAGAAATGAGTGCAAGGGTAACCCTACCTGCTCGTAAACAGGGCATTATATAGACCGTTTGAACTTACGTTCCTTAAAAGACCAGCTTTTATTTTGGTCCTCTTAGCTATCCCCGTATCGGGACTCGTTAAAAGGCCCGCTTCAATGTGAAAAATGAAGTGCTGTGTGAAAAGTGCAATGTGAAAGTCTGAAGTGCAACTTTTGAAACTTACTATTTTTTGGGATTCCATAAAGGACGTTTTCGAGAACAAGAACAGGTAAAGTACAGGTATGAGAAAAGAAGTTCCTTTTTTACTTCGAATAATTCTTCTCCCATTCTGTTATTATCCATCATGCCATGGTCATGCATAGTCACACGATCGCAGTTGGTTGCCAGTTCGTTTTATTGACATAAAACTTACATATAACAAATAGTATACGTATAGGCACTATACGAGTTTTAAAGTTTTAAACTTTTTGAACTCCTAAAAGAAAATACAAATTTAGCTCCGTACTGCAGATCTCTTTAAATTGCAAACTCCAACAATTCCCAATGGGACAGTATTGATTCAATGTCAAGCTGGCAAGTGCCCTCTCTCATTGTTTTTGAGCTTAACAAATGTTCGCAAACTTCATTTATGTAGAGGAAAAAATGAGATGTGAGGAGAACTGGTATCCCAAGATCTATCATTGTTAGGATCGATCAACTGGAACCGGTCTATTCATAATTATAAATTTTAAATTTCGTCTATTTTATTAACCTCTCGTTCTGAACCAATGTAAACTTTTTTTTTCTATTTATTTATTGTCATTTGGATGATTGACATGAATTGCCTCTTTTGTCAGATGGATCTTCAATGCAGCAATTGTGGGTCATCAAGAGTGAATTTCTAAGACAATGGTACTTTGTAGATTAAAATTGAAGCTTGCAATTTGAAGTCACAATTGTATTTTCTTGAAGGGGTTTAGACAGTTTAAATGCCTATACGTATACTACGTGTTATTTTTAACTGTTATGTCAATAAAACGAACTAGCAACCAACTGCGATCGTGTGACTATGCATGACCAAGGCATGATGGATAATATAGCAGAATGGGAGAAGAATGATTCAAAGTAAAAAAGGAACTTCTTTTCTCATAGCTGTACTTTTAAATTTCTTGGGGTCTTTGAAGCGGGCCTTTTTAACAAGTCCTCAAAAACGGGCTATATAAGAGGCCCGATACGGCCGGTCTGTATGGGGATTCTTAAAACAAAAACCTTTTAGTGAATATTAAAACTGGCCTTTTAGTCTTCAAAGGCTGGCACCAAAGCTGGCTCTGAAATAACCGGTTTTTTAAGGAATCTCATTGGCTTTTTAAGCAGTGTTAAATAGCTTGCCTTTTAAGGAATCATAAAAAAAATCCAAAATATCCAGCCTTTTTTTTTTTTAATCTTGAAAAGATGGCTCGCTGGCTCTTTAAGGAGTCTGAAATAGCCGACCTTTATAGGAATTTTAAAAAGCTGGCTCTTTACCCAGTCTTAAATAACCGGCTTTTTAAGAAATATTATTGACTTATTTAGCAGTCTTAAATAGCTTGCCTTTTAAGGAAACTTAAAACTGATGATGTCTGAAATAGCCGGCTTTTTAAAGGAATCTTAAAATCCCTGGAAATAGGAAAATCTTAAGCTGGCTCCTTACAAGTCTTAAATAGCAGGTCTTTTAAGGTCCTTCAAGGTTTTGAAGCGGGCTTTTTAACGAGCTATATAAGAGGTCCAAAAGCTGGTTCTTTAAGGAGTCCTGAATCATATAAAGCTGGCTTTTTAAGAAGTCTTAAATAGCCTGCCGTTTAAGGAATCTTAAAAAGCTGGCTTTTTGATGAGTCTTAAATAGCCTGCCGTCTTAAAAAGCTGGCTTTTTAAGGATTCCTAAATAGCCTGCTTTTTAACGAATCATATAAAGCTGGCTTTTCAAGGAGCAGGCTTTTTAGGCTTTTTGAAGAGTCTTAAAAAGGTGGCTCTTTAAAGAGTCTTACATACCTTGCGTTTTAAGGGGTTCCTTAAAAAGCTGGCTTATAATTTTTAAGTCTCACAACCAGCGATCATCAGCGATACGTACGCTATATAAATGAACTGCATTACATAAGGGTGTTTTTCGTATTTGTCGTTGCTGTTCTTATATAGCTTTTCCCAGCTACTGATAATCCACCTTCCTTTTAAGGGATCTTAAAAAGCTGGCTTTCTAGCAGTCTTAATTATTTTTAAGAAATCTAAAAACTGACTTTTTTAAAGAGTCTTAAAAAGGTGGCTCTTTAAGGAGTCTAAAATACCCTGCCTTTTAAGGGGTTCCTTAAAAAGCTGGCTTCTAATTTTTAAGTCTCAAAACCAGCGATCATCAGCGATACGTACACTATATAAATGAACAGCATTACACAAGGGTGTTTTTCGTCTTTGTCGTTGCTGTTTTTATATAGCACTCTTTTCCCAGCTACTTATAATGATCCTATTGTTTTTTAATTAGGCCCTTTTGAGAAGCCATTTCATAAAATTGAGCTTCGTGTTTCATCAGGATTTCCAAACACTCGAAAACCTTAACTAGCACTCGGCCTTCGGCCTCGTGCTTTTAGTTTTCTCGTGTTTGGAAACTCTTATGAAACACTCGCCCTCGTTTATAAAGCATTACAACCAGCATTGTTGTACAATGTTGAATGCTTGTCTTACAACAATGCAGTAAAGTGTAACCGCGCTTAACAGACGACACTGCGAGAGCGATCCTAAGGAGACATGCATGGAACTGGATTGGGAAATGTGCTCTAAGTGAAAATGGGTGACAAGAAAAGGTGAAGATTGCTCGGGGTAGTGGTTTTATATACAGAGTTTTGAGGAAGTATTTTCTCGCCTTTTTTTCTCACTGAGTGAACACAAAAGAGTAGTAGTCATGGAAAGTTCATGCATTTGTAGGGTCTGAGGACATTAAATAGAAGGTCGCCACCAAGAAATACAAAAATGTAAATTAACGTAAAAGGAATGAATATCAATGATTGGAAGTGTGGATATGAGATGAATTATAGTCGAAATATAACCACAAGGGAACTAATTCCAGACCCCTGCTACTTTAGTTTTTACTCGTTCCGGCTGATTTTTCACTCAGAAGATCATTTGCAAAATGGGAGCGGTTTTTGGTTTTTTTGATCGTTGCTGAGTTCCATAACTTCTTTCACTTATGTTAAGGTGTTTTGGTGGGCGCCGGAGTGCCGTTGTGTAAACTTAAAACGGTTGGGTTGAAAAAGATATTGCAATGCTAACGGGTAGAGCTGTTTCTGCCAATATATGGTATACATAGTGCATTGATCCCGACGAAAATTTGATAATGTTAACAAAGGCTAGGGTTCATCCGTTATTCAAAAGGACAGTCAATTTGGAGAGAAAGTAACTTGAATCTCCAGTTGAGGCCTTCCAAGGGTTCTTGGCGACAAGCGACATCGCTCCAAAATTGCAAAAAATGTAGCGACAATCTTGTTCCAGAACACCGACAGGCGACAGAACCTGACGGAAAAAAAGCGACAATTTGCGACAGCGACAATCCATTTTTAACTTCGACAAAGCGACATCTTTTCACTTTGTTATTTTGACAGCGACATAACCGGCCAGGCCAGCATGACTCTAAATCTTCTCTGCTGTTGGTGTTGCTACATGTATATTTCTTGTGCATTGCCAAATTAAGATATATAAACAAACCATCATTCAGCACTTGACGCACAGTCATGTTATGCAGTGAGCGTCTTATGTCTCTTATTTCCTTTTTTGATACAAAGGTCTACACGTAGTCACCTCAGTCATGATTCTCTGTAACTCGATGACTTTTATCGCGTCTGTGCTGTTTTTCTGGCGCTTTTTGCTAACGTGGAGTACGTGAAATGGGACAGCAATAAAAACATCGCACAGCAGTCACAGCATTCTCAAAAAAAGCAAAAAGAAGGACAAAAAGAGCCACGAGGGGAAAGAAAGGAAAGGTAAGTTGTCTGACACTGTTTACTAGTAATTACGGACTAATAATTACTAAAGAGGGTTTTGACGGCCTTCGCTTGCATTTAAAGTGTCCAGCAATGACAGCAATTAATAATTAATAATGCCAGGGCTTAATTGTTGCTTGATTTTTACGTATTTCGATGACCGTATAATTACTTCCGTAGCTCGTTTTCACATTATTCTCAAAAAAAAGCAAAAATAAGGACAAAAAGAGCTGCAAGGGTAAAGAAAGGAAAGGTACGTTGTCTGACACTGTATGCCGGTAAATACGGGCTAATGATCACTAAAGAGGGTTTTGACGGCCTTCGATTGCTTATAAGCCCACCCAAAAATCCTTACGAATTGTGTAAGCCAGAGTTTACAGCCCAGAATTTTTCAAAATATCTGATCACTTCTGGCGGGCGGGCCTTAAAAGGTGAGGAATAAACTGCATGCCGGAAGCGTGATGTGCAATGACTGTAACCAGTCAGCAAACTCTGCCACAGTAATAACTTCCAAACTGTCAGCCATTTTATTTTAGTGTGGGGTCAGAGACCGCGAAGAGAATGAGAGCCAAAGGTCGCGGCAGAAACTGTTCTACAAACCAATTATAGTAGTTAGCAAATCTTGGATGTGACGCGTCCTTAACTGTTTCCTGTGTTTCCCTTCCAGAAAAATACATGTTGTTGCCATAATGAGGCTCCTGTGGCTAAGCCCGTTAAGGTCGCTAAGATCAAAACCGTTCAAAAGTCTCTCTCTCGCTTTCTTAGTAATGGTGATCTCAGTAGTGGTTGATCTTCTATCGAAAGAAGGAAGTTTTTACTCTTCAAATTAAACTAAATTACAGGACGCCAAAATTAAGCACGTTTAGCCAACATTTGTATTCTAGCGAAAAAGCGACAGCGACAATTGTATTGCAGAGAAAAAACGACAGCGGCATTTGTCTCTAGCCAAATAGGCGACACCTGGGCTGGAAAATGAGCGACAAAGCGACATCTGAAGCCTCCTTGGAAGGCCTCCTAGTTGGCAAGAGGCCTTCTTTCAGTTGCCTTCATAGAGTATTGTTAAAATTCCGGTTGACTTGTTGAAAGTATAAAGGGATAACGAGATTTAATGAGGAATGGTTTCAACTGTAAAGAACATATTTGGTAGATAGAGTTTATATTTATTGAGTTCAAGGCTTTGTCTGTTTACAGAAGAACAATTTGAAAACGTCTTTTTTTTTCTTCAGAGCAATCCTTGGTTCAGACTTCCATTCTTGAGCTATTCAGTAACCTCGGGGATTAGACGAGAATTAATTCTGAATGATGATAAAATATGCTTTCTTAGCAATTGTGTCTTAAAAGAAACATCTGCATCAGGTAAAGAAAATATTTCTATTGAGGTACAATCAGAAAATTTGTTAATGCGAAAATTAATGTCTTTTAATCAGTGTCGCACTCTATTTGGCGATTATATCTGGCGACGATAGCAAATGGAGACTTGTAGGTTGTAATGGTCTGGCTTGACTTCACGCCCTTTCTGCCCGGAGAAATTCCTTCCATGTTGAATCGACAATATTGATTAGTATGACAAATGAATGTTTCGTGTATTTACCAAATTTAGGTTGATTTGACGTAAACAATCAAATGGATGAACTAAAGCGCCATAAGGAGGGGAAAGACGTTTTTATCGATACTAAATTTATGGTCAGTGAGAACAGGGTTTATTGAAATGGAACTTGTTTTTAGTGAAGTTTACGCCATATTTTATGATGAATTGGTCACAAGTTAGCAGTCGATTAACTTTGGCGAGACATTATTCTATCGCTTGCGAGGAAAGGAGTTTTTAATTTCTCGATGGAAACAGTGCTAGGGGTTTCTTACGATGAATGACTGTACTGCGTTTTTATAAACGTGTAAATAGTCCGACTTTCCATCTTTTTAGTTAGAGGACGTTAAGCCATTTGGCCCTTACTTTAATACGTTAGCGCTGGAATATTTTCTGCATATAAACTTACTGTTCAGCTCCATAATAGTTATGCAAGCTTTTTGCGGGTAATGAACACAGAGGCATTTCTCAATATTTTGATCCACTCTTAAATTGTTCAACATTTATATAAGGACAGTATTGTAAATTGGTCCTCTGAAGCATAGTGTGGGACTTGGCACTAAATGTACTCCAATTTGTACATGTCTATTGATTAAAATAAATGTATTGAAAATGCTTACTAGTGAAGTCGTTAGAAGGATTGTCCAAATATGATATAGAAAATTCATGATTTTTAACTCCCCACGTGGGCTCCATTTGTGTCCATATGCGTTTTCCACGTATTTCCATCGGTCGATTATCGCAGTAACCCATCTAAAACCATTCCCTTCTTCTTGGACAAATAGGGAGCAAATATGAAACGTTTTACCAAGATCAACTTGAAGCGTTGTGATCTTGAAGACGGGGCTTTTAGTCATTGAAGAATGCGAATTTGTGTTGTCGCGAAAGAAGATTATCTGGCAAACCAATTCTGCAAGATAAAGAAAAGGTGTCGGGATCATCCGCAAATGCACTAATATTTATATCAGAGAAGTAAATACAGGGTGAAAAGGGACCGCAATTAGAAACCTTCTAATTGTGGGATGAACTTAGGAAGTGGAGCTGCTTTAAGGGGCTACATGTAGGAATGATCGTATATTTATCGTAGTTTTGGTGATGTTCAGTTTCTAAGTTTCGTGTTTCAGTTAGACCTAATTTAGCGAACAGGATGAAAGACAGCATTACTTGCCTCTCTGATTTTCTTGTTTTGTCTATCGAAGTTCTGCATCTCGCGTTAACACACCTTAAATTTGTTGAATTGAATGTCTTCCACCCACACCGAGGCCGCATCGTGCTTTTGGTCAAGTCGTGCCTGTCCGGCTGTTACCAGTACGTAAGGCGTATAAGCAAAGCTTTTATGAAAGAAGAATTTTGAAAAACGGTAAAGGACAGGGGTAAAAGTTTTTTTTTTTAAATAAAGGTAATGTTTATAGGGAGAAAGCAGGCTGTCGTAGCTCTTTTCTGTAGCTAACCAAGAATGACATGCTTTTGCAATTGGTTCCGTCCCACCCTTCTGTCATAGTTGTTAGTCCAGCCACTGCCTTTATCAGTGCTTCTTGGAAAACCATGTAGTCAACGAATGTGAGCCCGCCATCAGGTGTTAGGCGGTCGTTTCTTCCCGCCTTTAGTGTACACACGTCAAACAATGTGAATTTGACATTCTCGACCCAGGCCACCGCAGCATCGTGTATTAAGCTTCCGGTGTAGTTGAAGTAATTGATGGATGTCAGTACGTAAACTAATTCACGGGTGGACACGAAACTCGTCTTAAATTGAACGAATCTACATTTGACGTCAACTGTATCTAGAGTGAGCGTAACGCGACCTCTCTTAATGACAAACGTTGGAAATCAAGAACATGGGAGAGCGTTGAGATTGTAAATGTTTCTAATGCAAGGAAAAATACACCAGTTATTTTGAAGTTTCTATTTCTTTATATGTAATTATCTTCAAAAATGAGTCATTAATTAATGCAATAATCGATTCCTGGCCCAATCATGATATTAAGACCAATTTCTAGCGAAGGTCCGAATTAGGAAGGAACAGAAACTGGAAAGTATTCAGCTTGGCATACTGGTGTGATTTAAATATTTTTGACGTTTTCTGTTACTGCATAAACCATCTTCAAATAGCAACACTCACATTTACAGCCTCCATAATGCTTGATTCCAGGCTCTTCTTTGTCTTTACAGACTTTGTATTTGTACTTTGGCAGATACTTTGATGAGTGAATCCGTTGTTGTCGCGGAGGGACTCAGATTCATTTGTAGCATATGGAATGCAGACACACGAATGACTGGTTGCATCGCCTTGCACACTCCCTAATAATATGGGCAAGTGACTTCGTTACATGGGTGATAACTTGAAAGAAATTTCATAGTTTAGCCGAGATCCAAATGCATATGGTATTACAGCAAAGTTCTAGGTTTTAAATGTCACGTTTGCTTCTTTTTTTAAACTGGATTAAATGTTTGAAGACTGGGAAGACACTAAAATAGTCCTTTTCTTAATTTTTGCGTTGAACGAAAGAGAACGAATAGTAATCAAATCGCTTGTCGAAATCAGTCACACGGATATCGGTCGATAACATTCCAGTTCACATCTTGGCCGCATTTTGGGACATCTATCTCTGTATCTGGAGCACTTTACCTTAATCACATGTCGAAATCCAAGTGACGAGTAGTTCTCGGAATGCGTACTTGCGTAATTGAGAGTTCGTATTTCATGGAGGCATGCACTTTGATGCGTTACCATCCTTTGACTTGAACAACAACATGTCAAACAGTTTACAAAATTGGCAGTTTTTGTGGAACTTCTACTTGGTGTTTTCGAGTTGAACGCACTGGTGTGTGATTATCCAGTCTACTTACGGCCTCTATTCTGAACGAAGCCGAAACATTTGGAAGGAAAAAATAAGTTTGTTCTCCATAGCTGTTTTCTTTGACAAATTCACGAAATTGAACCTAATTTTAGCCATTGCAACTTCAAATGATGCCATGATTCGTTGCGCGTAGTGCGTTGTGCGGACCTTACAAACGACTCATCGCCGACATCAACAACAGACAAACAACAAACTGATTTACTCTATAACAGTACTGCCAAACGTATTCTACGATACACTCACAGACCTTATATATACTCGTAGAGACCTTACACCTATAGACGGATAGTTTAGTTTTCGCGGCCAACTATATATAGGCTCAACTGACAGTCGACCAGTAACACTAACGAGCGGAGTTCTTATAGTATCTAGTGACGTTACACAAATCACTTGGCTCTGAAGATGACTTGTCAGTTAATGTCATCTTAAACAGTCCTTGCGTGTCAGGACTTCACTCAACCGGACGATCTTACTTTCTGGGTTCAAACCATTTACTATTATACTTACATTCCACAGTGATGTAGATGACAGTGATTGGGTCGTTAGGCGCGTCCTACCGTTGGATATCTTTCAGTTGAACCTCAAATTCCGTGCTCGTTACGTTCTGAAGTAACAAGTTAAAAAGAAAGTTAAGTTGACGCATTTGGGAATCAGGTCTTAAATAAAGCTCTGGTACTTAGTTCAAACAAACATTGTCCTGTACCTTTATTGGGTAAAGCTAATGTCTCAAGTCGAGACAGGATATCGCTTGAATTTAACAGTTTCCTACAAAGGTGAATGGTCGGTTGCCCGCGTGTTTTATAAAAAAAATAGGTTAATAAAGACCTGCGTCTTTTCTTACACTAACCCATTCCTGAATGGCGTTGTTGTCAGCGTCGATAGTTGCTTTAATGTTGTCTTTGTAGTGCTCAGCAGTTGTAATCATGGTTGGAGGACTGTAAAATTCCTGATCAAAGTAACTAGTTAGTCTTATTATGAGGTTTTCACGTGGCGTCATCGCCGCCATTATCTCTTATTAGCCTCTTCTGTTCGTCCACCAGAATAGATGGAAATGATATATGAAATGGATCATATATGAACTGCGGATATGAAATCAATTGGAGCTATGATCCTCTCAGTTATGAACGCAATTTTTGCAATTGCGTAAAGAAGCCTGAAAAATTCAGGACTTCAACAGGGTTTGAACCCGTGACCTCGCGATACGGGGCGACGCTCTAACCAACTGAACTATGAAGACAGTGACGTTAGGAGCTGGTCATTTGTGGGTTCCAGTGTTCCCGTGAGGAATGAATCAGCGATGATGGATCATATATGAACTGCGGATATCATGAAATCGATCAAGTAAAGTATCGCGAGGTCAAGGGTTCAAACCCCATTGAAGTCCTGAATTTTTCAGGGTTCTGATCAATTGCAAAAATTGCGTAACTAACTGCGAGGATCATAGCTTCACTTGATTTTTATTGTTATTGGTGTCTCTAGAGGTTGGTTGAAACGTCCTATTGCATGCAGAAACTAGCGCTTTAGACTTTCGAAAAGTCCTTCGTCTAGATACGCGCGGAACGAAGGACTTTTCATACTTGATTGGCGCCAATTTAGCGACCCAAAAACGGGTCGCTGAGCTAGGCCAATCAGAGTAGTCCTCGTGGACCCCAGGGGATAGAGTTGTCAATCAAAATTTGCCACAAGCAGTGAAGCGTGATTTTCAAACATGCTAGATATTCCGATTGCGCGACCATCACCGGGACCATCACAGGAAAATAATTCAAGAATATCTGTCTTGCATAGATCTGTTTGTCTTCTCCAACCGGAGCTGGGAAAAGTCTGACCTTTCAACTAGTCCCATAGGCTTTTGGTCGTTTACTTGGGGCGGGTGGCATGCTATCGCCTTCGTAATTCTTCCACTGATTTCACTCACGAAAGATTTGGTCTCTAGCCGGTCGCTATGTAGGAGACAACACATTTAAAATCTTAAGTATAAACTGGTGTTTGGAAGTCCCGAGGCGATTCTCAACGACTATCGACACATTTTTCGTCCAATGGAACAAAAAAGTTTAAAATGCATGTGTATTCATCGACGAGAGTCATTGCATCGCTAAATGGTAAGATGTATCTTTTAATTTCGGTCTAGTACGTCTCCTACACCTGAAGCTTACCTGGTCTTTCATGAGTGAAATCAATTGACTTTCTTGACGATTCGAAGCTTTCCCTTACTTGCTAACCTTTCGAATTAGTCTTTCGTTTCTCTTAGCACAAATCACGGCACAAGTGTTGGTCCAAAAAATACCACTGGAGATCTCCTTTCCAAGCGGCGACTCGAGATTGAAATAAGCTTTCGTTTTATTTCATCTTTGTTTCTGATACCTTTAGCACAAAGTCAACAAATTTCCTCTTTCGATTTCGTAGAAACAAACATGTTCGACTGTTTTCGTCGGATTGCGCCATTAAGTTCAGGGCTTGCGAATGACGTCATCCCCTTTTGGCGCGAGACGCAAATGAAAACCTTGCAAGCGAGACAAGTCGACCTCTCGCGACTTCGTCGCTAGCTCATCCACTTCACGTACGAAAAATCACGATTCGCTCGCCGAAACATTTTCTCCTGGGATTATCGTGAGGTCGACTTGTGGCAAGTCTACTAGCGCTTTGAAAGCAACTGTTATTTTACTGTAAACGAGAAAGAGAGTAAGCATGCCGGTTTTACTTATCTATATATATATATATTGAAAAATACGGTGATGCCATACCTCGTATAATATTAAATAACTTATGAAGACTTCTTAAGGCAAATTGATTATAATCGAACGTCAAACGTTTCGCCGGTTAGGGCTTCATCAGTGACTGATAAGTTATTTTACAAGACAGAATGTATCACGTTTGCAGTCTCGTAAAAAACTTATGTTGCTTTGGATGCGAACTAAATTCTTCGCCGAACGGTAATATGTTGAAAAATACGGTGATGCCATGCCTCGTATAATAAACAATTATGGGATGAGGTTGAGCATGATATCATGAATTATCAAAACCGAGGTATGTGTTATCTGCCGAAGCCGAAGGCTGAGGCAGATAACTCATACACGAGGTTTTGATAATTCATGATATCATGCGAAAACCGAATTCAATAATTGGTTTATTATACATTTTTCACATAATTCATCCTCAGAAACAGAAGTGAAGCGTTCAGCCATTTTGTTTCTGAGGAGAACACTCCAAGAGGCTTAGTAACCAGGCAGACGTTGAACTTGAGACGCTGAACTGCAGATATTACATTTATCATGTCAAGTTCACAAGCTATTGTGAATTGATTGAATGCTCTCGACCAATCAGATTTTTCATAGTGAGCCTGATGTATAATAATATTAATTATAATCAATTTGCCTTAAGAAGTCTTCATAAGTTATGGCGGGGTTGGTTCAGTGGCCGAGTGGTAAGGCATCTGACCGAAAACCAGGAGACCCGGGTTCGATTCCCGGCTGAACACATTTTCACTCATTTCCTTTGTTGTATCGATTTCTGTTCCCATCCTACACTACTAATTAATACTTGTCAGAAATCACTGTGAATCGCCTTCTGAAGGGAATAGGTTGGTGATCCAAAGGTAAATGAGGCAGTTAGTTGTTGTTATTTCCCCGCTCAAACTTACACATTCATTTCATATATAGGGGGAAATTTACTGTGAATCGCTGATCAACTTGAGCATAGTGACGCGATCCTCACTGCAGAAAATGTGCGATTCTCCTCAGAGCTTGCCATTTAAAGGTCCTTCCAATTCGGCTGAATGGCGGGGTTGGTTCAGTGGCCGAGTGGTAAGGCATCTGACCGGTAACCAGGAGACCCGGGTTCGATTCCCGGCTGAACACATTTTCACTCATTTCCTTTGTTGTATCGATTTCTGTTCCCATCCTACACTACTAATTAATACTGTGAATCGCCTTCCGAAGGGAATAGGTTGGTGATCCAAAGGTAAATGAGGCAGTTAGTTGTTGTTATTTCCCCGCTCAAACTTACACAATCATTATATATATATATATATATATATATATATATATATATAAGTGCAGACAGTACTGTTTCGGCCTTCTGGGCCTCATCAGTGCAGTGCTGATGTCTGGGATGGAGGTTAAGCTTATAAAGCCACCCCAAATGTCCCACTCATGTGGTACATCTAAGCCATGCCAGAGTGCCCAAACTAGTGAGCTAGTGAGCATGCGCAATTGCTAGCGGCAATGACTCATCCCAGTAGAGTGCTCAATTTGGACATGAAAGCAAAAGCTTTGTAATGCCAAAGAGCTATATCTAACTGCAGACAGTACTGTTTCGGCCTTCTGGGCCTCATCAGTGCAGTGCTGATGTCTGGGATGGAGGTTAAGCTTATAAAGCCACCCCAAATGTCCCACACATGTGGTACATCTAAGCCATGCCAGAGTGCTCAAACTAGCGAGCTAGTGAGCATGCGCAATTGCTAGCGGCAATGACTCATCCCAGTAGAGGGCTCAATTTGGACATGAAAGCAAAAGCTTTGTAATGCCAAAGAGCTATATCTATATATATATCTATATATACAGAGCTATATATATATATCTGAGCGAATTTGCTAAAAGGTAGCTACTGGGGTTTTCGCTTGAGCACGGGCGCAGCCCGTGTTCAAGCCATTGTGGCCTCTCAAAATTGAGGGGGCTTGCCGTCAAGGCCTGCTTTGCCAAACAGCCCAGGGACAGTTCTAACTGTGAGTTGTGTGTCAAAAGCACAGGGCTGGGGGGGTTGCTGCTTTGAGACTTTAACTGCAGTTAGAGTTTGTGGCCTTTTTATGTCAGACTTTACACTGTAGCATGTCTTCATTGTCAATTTTTCCTGGACTAGTATAGGCTTCAATGATAGTTTGCTTTTGATCACCAATTAGAGTGAAGCCACACTGTGGTGTGGGTAGGTGATTGGCGGTTGTCTGACCAAAGCACAGGGGTGGGGAGGGTGGCTTTTCTTTAAGTCTGTGACAGTAGCAGAATTGGCTTGTTTTTACAATTTCTGCAGGCACCTTTTGACAAATCCAGTTAGATATATATATATATATATATATATGTATATATATATATATATATATATATATCTATAAGAAGAAAAAATATATTTGCAGGTGTAAACGGACAATAAAAACATACAAAGAGAAAGCTAGTAAAAGCTAATTAAAAACCTTAGCACGAATTGAGTCCGATTGCACATTAAGAGTAGGTCTTCACTTTTGAATAAAAACATTTCATAGACGAAGCAGTCAAATTTGTTCGTGCACTTCATCAAAACACTATAAACTCTTTATAAGATCTTTTGCAGCCAAGGAATGTTTGTCGCGAAAATGTTTGCCAATTGATGAAGAAGAGTTTTTGTGTTTTTCAACGCGTTGATGTAGATGGCGGCGTGTGAAACCAACATAACCTGCATCGCACATACAGGTCACATTCAAACAAGGCACTGTTGGTTCACAATCGGTGGCTTAGCTTCTCGCAGTTTGAGATCTTGTACAATCGTGACAAAAACGGGATGAACGGTCGTGTGGATCTTATGAATTAAACAACACGAATTGGGTCTAATCGATCGCTGACAGTAGGTGAGGAAACAGGTTGATCCGATGCTTTGGCGGCAACAAACCGTGAAATGGAAGACTTGACAAGTTTGTCAGGATATTTCTGTCGAGAAAACAATAACTTCAGTCGATCACATTCTTCAGAGAAGTAGTGCCAATTGGATGAAAGTCGAAATGCACGATCAAGCATCGTTTTTAATAATCCACGTTTGTACCGGTGTTCTACATGGCTTTTATAGTGTAGCAGGGGGCCAGTATTTGTGGGTTGTAACGTACACCTTAGTCTCAACATGTGTATGTTTGTTGAGCAGCTGGATGCCCAAAAAAGGAAGCATGCTATTACTCTCCATCTTCACTTGTTGGAGAAGTTACTTAAGAGTTTTTTATAAATATTTTTGCTATAATATTAAGATGCTCCTTTTTGCCGACGTCTTTATCTGTATCTGTACCCTTTAGGGTAGAATATTCTGACAGAAGACGTAAGGGTAGAATATACCGTGCAAAGAGTTCAATTAATTTTCCCATCACCTTCATTTGCATCCATCTTTTTCTGATAATTCTATCCTGGCCAATGCCAATTTATTTAATGATCTAACCTTTTAAAAGGACCAGTTAAACATATAAACCTGGGTCTTTGAATTTCCTCTTTCACTTTTCTATGTGGGTTCCTGCATGTTGGAGCTTTCCAAACAGTTGCTTCCTTTTGTCTAATCAGTCATGGAAATTCGGTGAGTGAGAAAGGACGTAAATATCACATAACCAGGTGAGCTTAAAACAGCGAATTGAATTTTTTTCGAGATATGTTGACCTCAGCATTTTAATATCAGTTGGTTAAGGCGCTTTTCACGAGATGTTCATAATCCTACAAGAGTTTTGAACCACATCAAACAGCTATGAGTCCTGCGCATAGTTCATTCCGAAAGGTGAAATCCGATGAGATACTTATTATTCTGTCAGATCGGTTTCAACTTTACGATAAGTCAAATTGAAAACATGTGATAATAAAAACAATGAAAATCGCAAGTGTTTTTAGTGTGGACAATTTTTAAAATGTTTTTCTTCAAGGATTTAGGATTGGAATCCGTCCGGTTCAACTAAAAGAGTGTTGTTTCAGTTGTCCATACAAGAGAATTTTAATTGCCAAAAGCTAAAAGGGTAGAGATGTGATTAAAGTGCAAAGACGAAAAAAACTTCAGAGGCCCTCGACAGGCTACTTTGAATTAAGTGAATCGAATTGACAATGTTTTTCAACTTCTGAATCAGCAAAAGTCTGTATTTCATATTTGTTTTCGATAAGTAGTACATCTTACAAATAGGGTTTTCAACTTTTGTTCTCAAAATCGATAACCCTATGATAATTTTTTTTTTAAAATGGAAGCTCAACCTTTTCAACAGGCATCGCGGTTTTTTTTTTTCTTCACAGCTGTGTATAACTAGATATACAATCAGCATGACAATGAAAGTTGAACTGTTTCAATAAAAGTCGGACAAGAAGCCTCTTAGAAGTCCGATGTCATGACCTGTTAGAGCAAAAGTCGTATTTTTAATAACTCTTTATTTTCCTGTTTTGATCACGTGTACCAAATCGATTCCTGGTCGTGATTGGTTGCACTCGCAACCTATCAATCACTTCTCACCGTATGTCCTTGTAGGACTTAATCCTTGCGCAATATGGACTGGCGGAACAGGTGATTTTCATTCACCCTTTTTATGTAAGCACATTTATGTGGTCAAAAAACCTTGCAAACGAGTGTAATAGGCTGCAATAGTTTCGAATTGTGCAGAAACGAAAGAACAAAACAAAGAAAAATGCCAATTATTCCCATGAGCCTCGACTCTGTTCTTTTATTGCTGCACAACAGACCATATTCGTATTCTCAGTGTTTGACTGGAACTAGCTTGTAATAGAGGCTAATGAGGGGGAATATATTAAAAAGTATTTGCATTGGAAAAGATTCCCTCGCAAAAGCCTCTATTGCAAGCTAGTTCCAGTCCTATACTGAGAATACGAATATGGTCTATTCGAAACTAGCCTATTCATTTAATCTTTAATTTTATTCAATGAAAGGAACAAAGCATCATCATCATAGTGAGGTATACTGGGCTGCTTGATTAATATTCTAACCTGTTTCTCTGAGATATCTTGCAAAATATTAGTGTATCTTTTAGCTGTGAGGATTCAAACTTATATTGCAACAAAAGTAATGGCAAGAGGCGAAGAACATTTAAATTAGCGCGAAAGAATTGGATCTTTAATATTATTGCTTAATGTTAGTTCCTCATTTTTAAGACTATCAGTATACTTTCAGGGATGTACTTACATTCCATCTTTCAAATACGAACGTCAGCTACGAATTCAAGAGCAAAGGTTAGGAGTGGGACTTATTTGTTTGTTTGTTTGTTTTTACCAGGACACGACTTTGGAGATAGATCCATTTTGACGATTCGCCACTTTACGAGAACACAGGTGCATACAAAATGATGTACATTCATCGCTGTGTCACCCCAGCAGTCGTATTACTTGTTGCAACGTTTTTTGGAATTAAAACCTGTGGACCAGTCCATGCTCAAAGCACAGGTAGATTTTAATACACGAATTAACAAATAAGAAGAGGCGACGTCTTATTGGATAAAAATTGATCACGCCCATAGAAGAGGCTGCAATCAGTAAAAGCTTTAATCATCTATGGTGACGTTCTCTTTCTAATTTTTTTACCCTTTCAACTTGATTATAGGAAATATTCTTACCACCGCATCTATCGCGTTGCTTCTTTCGAGTCCTCTACGCATGGGTGGACTCCCCGATGAAGCCAGTGACACAGCACCTTCGAGCGATCCTCAACCTCTTCCAACTGAAGAGGCTATTAGATCCTTTCTCATGACTTCAATAGGATGGAACTGCACCCCGTCTATTCTGGGTATGGCACGTTTGTTATCTGTTTACTTTAAAGTTCATTTCTTTTATTCCTATCTAGCTTCCTTTTTTTTCTTCGAATATATTAGAACCTGAAGTGATTGCCAAAGTCTATTCTGCTCTTAAACACGAGGACGCACTATTATAAAAGGAGTCGCTTCAGTCTCTGCTTTCGCTGTAGTTCATTCAGGCACGACGGAATATTTAAGATAGCGCTCAAGAGGGTCCCCTTTACCTCTTCTGAAAACAGTTTCGCCCATAAGTAATTGGCCTTTTCACGCATCATGAAAAATGCATAAAAACACCTTCACGTTCACAGAAAATAGCAAGTACAATCACGTTTCACGTAAAAATGCTACGGCTAAATCATATACTATTCACGTTTCGCCAAACAAACAAATACGATCAATACAAAAATGTATTTAAACATTTTACCTGACATTACTGCAATGTGCTACAGTAGATATAGTTGCACATCGCCATCGTTTGGTAATTTGGGACTCTGTTTTCGTCGATGTCTAAATCTTTTGTGGCTTGGGTAATTGAAAAAAAATTGTAGTAGACCGTAGGATGACTATCCGCTACTGTAGTTTTGCTAGTTTAGTTACTTCCACTCATTTCGACTTTTACCTCAATTTCGAGATACATGTATTGCATTTCATCCAGAACTACTACATATAAAAACAGTTATAAGCCATACTTCTTATTGATGGAGATATTGCGTCCTGAACGAGCAGTTCATCATCACTTAGATCACTGTCAGGGTCAGTACCACATTCATCACTATACTTGTCAAAAGAGGTCAAAAGGAAGCAACCAAAAGACACATTAATACTTTCTTGACATATAATATTCTGTAAATATTTCGAAGCGATGGTTGAGCAGACATCAGTAAATGCTGGATAGAGTGTGGATACTGACATATTAGCTCTCCTTTTCCGCAGAACGTTCCATTTTGGTGTATCGAAATGGCGTGTGCGACACATCGTGACAGACTAGATTCTAGGCCCTCCTGGTTCACTGTTCACTGTCGCTATGGTTAGTTCCCAGTCCTCCATCCGCGAGCGCGTGAAATGGGCAAGTTTTAGTGTAGTTTCCGAGCCTTAATCATGCTAAATTCTCCAAAAAAGTGAAAATTTATTCCCGCAAAAGTCGTTGGTTCACGGATCACGAAAAAATGGAAAACCAGTTTCCTGAGGACGGGAAAATATAGATTCACGAATCACGGAAAAAATAAATCCTCATGTATAAATAACTCATAATATTTCCCCGCTGTGTTTAAGAAATATCTTTCAGAATGTTTCTGACGTCCACTCTTAATGACTTAAGAAACTCATCTATCAACTTGTACATTTCTAAACCTGAGTTAGAGACAGGAAAACATAGCCTTTATTACAGAGGATCGGTCCTCTGGAATAAAATTCCTGTGGATGCGAGAGAACAGGAAAGCCTAGTTCTTTTTAAATCGTTCCTCAAAGATATTCTAAGTGAAATTAAGTAAAACCTATAAGTGAATTATATAACTTGTAGTAAAATCGTATAATTTTTATTGCGTAAATTCTAGGAGCTTCTGCAAATAACATTAAGTATATTGTAAATCCTTAATCTAAATTCATTGTACTGCTTCCATTACTGTATTTTAAGATCCCCAATTGCTATAATTCTAGATATTGTTGTAACCTATGTAATAGTGTTCTTAATTTTTATGGCTCACTGGAAGACCACTCGAAGTGATGAAATAAAGACTGTAGTAGTAGTAGTAGTAGTAGTAGTCACGCTTTATGCAAAGCAGAAATGCCCATTCACGCGTCACGGAAAAAGTATAGGGGACCCTCGTTCAACAAACTGCAACGCAGACAAGAAACAGCTAAACGATGTTAGAGGCCCTCCCAGGGGATTTGGGGAACAAGAAAACATGGCTAATTATGGATAATTTGAACTGGAGAACAGGGGAACAATGTCAAATATTTTAGGGAACAAGGGAACAAACATGGGAACAAGTTTGAAAGTAATTTGGGGAACAAGGAAGCACAAGGAAATATTTAAAGGGAACAAGGACCCTCTCTGGGAGGGCCTTAGATAAGGGACTAGGGACCTTAAGATTCTACGACGGTGGCGTCAACGATAACGCCACCAATACATACATACCCGCTTAATTGACCACTCCTCATTGGGGCTTTTCAGGGCCAATGAATACAATCACGACAGCACAGAACATTCAACAACAACTGTTAAAAATCCCAACTGGCTGGAGGCAAAGTTGTGTCTATTTACAAGTACAGCTAGGAAGTTGAACCATGGACTACCAGGAACAAATTCAACCGGTGGTCAGAGGGGGTCGTGAACTGGACCACACTGCCTCAAAATAATATCGGTCATAGTCAGAGCAAGAACGGCATAAAAATTGTACACAGGTGTAAAATGCACGTGCAGGGCGTGCAGAGCTTTTGTTTTTGTTCGTTGGTCCTATTGTTTTATCGCGTTCTCGTAGCCGGCGTCGTCTCCCTAA
>NC_090888.1:5157763-5165263 GCF_036669925.1 Montipora capricornis | reverse complement strand
CATCAAGTGAAGCTATGATCTTCGCAGTAAGTTACTGAATATTCTTAGGTGCTCACTTCTCTAACAGTGCTGCGGATTCGGATTTTTGTAAAAATATCTGCGGATTGGCGGATTTCGCGAAAAATTAGCACGGATTGACGGATTTGTTGACCATTATTCGCCCCCCTCCTTTAAGGTCATGAGCTTCTGAATCTATGTAACCTATATAATATAATCTATAGACGGAGCTTTGCATCGGAATCGCTATATAATATATAGTTATCTTCTATATAAGCAATATAATCTATAGAACATTGCACCGACATCGCAGAGGTCCTGTGTTCGAATCCTGTTGAAGCGACTTTTCAGGTGTTGAGCAGGTCTCGAAAAGAGACAATTACTTAAATTGTCCAGCGAAGTGCGAGGATCACTTCAAACTTACTTTTTTTTTTATAACAACAAGCCTGAACAAAAATGTTCAGAAAATTTGACTTTTTTTTGTGTAATTGCCTTCGGTGAGCATTAACATTAACATACCTTTCATACAGTCAAATTTTCACTGTAGATTAAGAGCCCTGGTTTGACTAGCCGAAACAGTACAAAACAATTCACAATTATTCAATGGTGTATCGGCTCCTGCTTCTATGTTCTCCTATTTATAATGGTAATTGAACTGAATGGAGTGCAATTTGGTCCGAAATCATACGTGTGAAATTAAAAGTATGATTTCAGACCAAAATTGCATAGCCTCCCATGCAGACTCTCTCAGGAATTCGTCACGTGTTCATCTCCCACGAGCGTCTACTGAAACGAGCCACACATTCCTTTCCCTTTGTTTAGAACCAATCAGCGCTGTGTAGCTCTTCCCTGGGACCGTCAATACGTCAACTTCTAGATCTTCTTTGGATGAATCATGAAAGAGACGGAGCCGTTTCAAAATATTTCCTTAGAAACATTAATTTGGTTTCCTCGGTGGGTTATGCATTTGCACTATCGCGAGCCAAAATTTGAGTGCTTAGCAAGGGTATGGTGTCGTTTCATCTACTAGTAAAATGGAAAGCGCCTTGGAAATATATATATAAATAGGAATACAAATATTTAGTACTGCGAGTGTATTTGCATTGCATGAGAACAATTACATTCAAGGGCAATGAACGCAACTAGGACAGTAGCAAAAAGAAAGCTTGCAAAAAATGCATTAGGTTTATGCTTGAAAATTTCAGGCTACTTTTGGCAATAACCGTCTCTAAAAGTTGATTTACTGTTGTTGTGTTGCGAACCGATCGTTCGTACTCAGTGTTTCTTCGATTTGAAAAATAAAGCAAACCTTAAGTCAGTCAAACCGAAGGACTACAAGAAATTGGGTTATTCAAACTAAACGACTCCACTGATTTGTGGAAAATAGCGCGGAAAGAAATGTACATATAGATATGATATCAGTCACAATTAAATTTGAATTGCACGGGATGTTTCAACCATACAAATTCTACCGTACTCATTCTGTGAAGAACCGCAAACATCTAAGCCAAAGCATGAAATTTATACGCTCCAGCTTTGATAAGAATTTACATGTAAATGCCCAACACACGAAGCCCAACTTCTTGCAGTTTTCTCAGGGTCTAAAGTGCACTTCCAAAATCTGAAAGTCCGTTGTGATTGGTCTACGTAAATTCCGGCTCGTTGCAGCCGACACTCGTGGGAGAGGAACATGTGACAAACTCCTAAGAGAGTCTGCGTGGGAGGCTAAAAATTCCACGACACGAAGTTCAATTACCACTTTATTACATCCACTTAGAAATCTTACCATAATTATTTAATCACTCAAAGACAGGATTTCTGTCAATACCGTTATCTTATTTATCCAGTTGAGAACAAAAGTTGCAAACTTCGCCACACAGTGGCTTTCTTTGTCTTCCATTTTCCTGCGATTTGATTGGTTACCTTATAGAAGCCTTGAAATCTGATTGGTTGTTTTGTTTTAGTGCTCTTTTCTCATTGGCTGGGGGAAAGGTGCGATTTAAAACAAAAAATACTGCGATCTGAGATAAATCGCAATGCTGAGATCGAATCAGATTGCAAGAATCATCAGTGATATCTAAATGGATGCAATAAAAATGATTACGCCGATCCAAGCTATACCAATAGAATTATCGGCAACAGTTGCTTGCCTAATTTACACTTCGTGATGTTTAACGTAATAACCTTTCACATGGTATTTGCAGTCAATCCGCTTAGTGATAAGGGAGGGGTTGGAGGATAGCGTTAGTTGAGTTTTAGCAAGACTTTACTTTTAATGGGAAAATGGTCAACGAATTTCTTACAAATTATTGGATGGAAAACTTCTAGGATAAAAGCTCCTTTCCTTTGTGTGAAATAGCGCTACAGATGTTTGCAGGAAAAGTTTTCAACAAATTGTCCTTCTATCGCTGTGATGAACCAACAATGGGTTTTAAAGCGTTGATAATCGTATTCTCGGACAAACTGACCGATAGTTTCCTTGGATTTCTTTCGCGCACAGAGAGGGGCGGAGGTGTAGAGGAATGGGGTGGGGGTATTGGCGCAAGGGCTGGAGACCTTCCCATCGACCAATTTGGCCTGGGTTGGATTCTCAGAGTTGGAGTCACATTTGGGTTGAGGTTTATTGTTCTCGACTCTGCTCTTAGAAGTTTTCCTCCAGGTACACCGATTTTCCTCTCTCGCCTAAAACTATCATTTGATTAGATTTGCTTTAATGGCAAGTGATTTGTTAGTAAAGCACTTGCACTTAGCTAGACAAGATTTAGCAAACAGTAAATGGTTCAGCTTGTACTTTCCAGTTTTGTTTAATTTTCAGCGGTGAATATAAGAATTCGGTGTTATATAGGCCACTTTCAAAAACACCATAATACTCTTTGTGTGCTCTCCAACATTTTGAAAAAGAAAAGCATTGTTTCCTCTTGGGACTTGCAATGGTCCCAAGAGAAAATACAAAGAATATTTATGCAAAGTTTTGGAGGGAAAACAAAGTGTATTATGGTATTTATGAAAGTGGTCTATTCACTGCGCTTCTCGGGGAATATAACATTTTGGAGGCGTGGCTACTAAGCTAAGTAAGTACCTTTCATGCCTTTTTATCTTGTATTACCTCGTTGTTTTGCACTTGGTTGATATTCACCGCTGTAAATTATACTAAAACAATTATTCGCCTCGTGGCCTTGTGGAATATTTATCTGGACTACGTCTCGGTAAATATTTAACAATTATTCCATGAGCGCGCGTTGGATATGAGATGGTAAATAGCCAACGAGGCGCGTAGCGCCGAGTTGGCTATAACCACTCTCATATCCAACAAGCGCGAATGGAATAATTGTTTTATTAAATTCCTTAAACTCCAAAAGTTTAGAAGTACGAAATACGAGCAAAAAAAGCGAGAAAATCCTAGCGAAATCGAAAAAAGTTGATGAAGATGCGATGTTGTGTAATACCTCGTGGTCAGACAGACGCAGGCCCAATCACAAAAAAATTTCTTACCTTTTCGCGTATCTCTAAGCTTCGAAACTTTTCACAAAAACTTTTTTTTTTGCTTTATACCGAAGGAAATTTCGCTCTCTGGCGTAAACGTTTTAGTTTAGCAACGCTAAGCGCAATCATTTACCATATAAGGTCAAACGAAGGTATATGAGCTGATAACCGAGATTGAGTGAACCAATCAGAGCACGAGAATTGCAATATCCGAGGTTGAGAATTTAATAATCACCAATATTCACTTCGCTTTCGGCGAATAATTGTTAAATAGTTGCACGCGGGAGGTTTCTCGGCACGAAAGAAGCGTAAGAGTCGCACGAGGAGATAGCCAAGTGGACTGTAGCTTCTTTAGCGCTTACGCAAACTATAATTCGATAGTACACGCTGAACCGTTTTCTGTTTGTTGTGTAACATAACCGAAACATTTTATGACAATTTGTAACATCCTTTGTCTTCTTTGAATGCCTCTCGGTCTCCAACTCATCGAGCTGGCTTTTACTTTCGTTATAACAGTTAACGCTATAAAATCGACGTTTCGATGTCGACGTGACACTATTATCAAGATATAAAGTTGAGTGGAATAAAAAGAGCTAATATAATTATACAGACAAGTAAGAATACACATATTGTTCTTAAAATACACTATAGCAAAACAAATATGCTAATAAATGAAAAATGAAATAAAAACAATAAAATCACAAAGCGAAGAGATATAAAAAACATTTTAAAACAGCTTTGAGCATATGGACTATTTTTGTTTGTTTAAAGTAGGCTTTAAGTCCCTTATGAACAGCATCTCAAACAAAAGGCACTCCCACTTACTAGTTTTACACTTCCTTAAAATACTGAAAAGTCTAGAAAGGCTGGAAATGTCACTGCCATGCGTCCGCATGTGCTCGCTGATGGCGGTCTTGCCAACTTGTTCGTCGACTCTTTGGTGTGGGATGACTGCACGCTAATCTTTGAAGATAGTTCTGATGTTTTGTGTCTTACAGAATTGACTGATCGCTGACATTTGAACAGCAGCACAATGCGAGTCACTTGCGCTTTTTCACTGGCTTTTTCACTGTGTGTTCTTTCTGAAGATCGTCCATAAATGTCTTGATAATCGATTTGATTAAAAAAAAAACCTGCCCTGTAAGACAATCAGAAAGTCGTCTACCATTTCCAATGTGACCACTTCCAGGCTGGTTATTTCGGCTATAGAAGTCGACACCTACACCAAAGAGTCGACGAACACGTGGGCAAGACTGCCAACAGCGAGCACATGCAGACGCATGGCTGTGACATTTCCAGCCTTTCTAGACTTTTCAGTATTTTAAGGAAGTGCAAAACTAAGTGGGACTGCCTTATTTTTGAGATGTTGTTCATAAGGGACTTAAAGCCTACTTTAAACAAACAAAAATACTCCATTGCTCAATAGCTATTTTTATATCGAAAATTTGGTTTTATCAACGGAGTTGACAATGTAAATTGGCCACCGTACAGAGATTCTAAAAGCTGACGTTTCGAGCGTTAGCCCTTCGTCAGAGCGAATCGAGGGATTATGGGTTACGTGTAGTTTTATATAGTATAGTATAGTTACTCCAAAATGATCACGAGACTGGTAGAATCTTTTTTGCAACCTCCACTTATTTCATTCAAACGCGACAAAAACGTAGGCAACTTTTTAGTTAGAAGCGCGATCAAAACTAACGAGCAACCCGGCACTTTCAAATGCGCGCGCTCACGATGCAAAACTTGTCTTTTCATTGTTAACACTAGCAAGATATCGGGACCTAAGCGATCTGTTAAGATCACCGATCGTTTCACATGTACCTCCGCAAATGTCATTCATTGCATAACCTGTACGTTATGCAATAAATTATACATTGGTGAGACAGGTAGACGACTAGGTGACCGATTCCGCGAACACCTTCGCGATGTTGAGAAGAATGATAAGGATGCATCTAAGCCAGTCGCTCGCCATTTTAATCTGCCTAACCACTCCAAAAAACACATGGCTATCTGCGGCCTTTCCCTACATCTAGGTACGACGGAAAGCCGCAAGAATCTGGAACAAAAATTCATCTTTCAAATCGGCACCCTTAATCCTCACGGTATTAACGAACGCTTTTCATTTAACTAATATATTCCTATTTTTTACGTTGCCATGTTACCACCAATAGCGTAGCTCCTACTCTACTATAAAAACTACACGTAACCCATAATCCCTCGATTCGCTCTGACGAAGGGCTAACGCTCGAAACGTCAGCTTTTAGAATCTCTGTACGGTGGCCAATTTACATTATCAACTCCGGTTGATAAAACCAAATTTTTGTATAATACTTCCCCACCGACGCAGCACCACAGTAACTTTAGAAACTACCCCTTCATTTATTTTTATATCGCTTTGTCTTGTGATTTTATCGTTCTTGCATTGTTTTTTTATTTTATTAACATATTTTCCCTTTAGTTTCTTTTAAGAAAGAAACGTGTATTCTTACTAGTCTGTATATATTAGCCTATTTTTATTCCACTCAACCTTATATCTTGATACTGGTGTGACGTCGACATCGAAACGTCGATTTTATAGCGTTAACTTTTATAACCAATTTTTTTAAAACCAAACTTCTTGGCCTTTACTTAGGCTTGCGAATCGCTTTGCCGATGGTTCGAGTAAAATACACGCTAAAATTCTTTTTTTTTTTCATCAAGCTGCAAAGAAATTTCAGCATTTTCTTGAGTAGAGTGGTCATTCTTTACTAACGTTTGAGTGGAAAAACCTTTTTTTTTTCGGCGTACGGCGTCAGGTGTTTTCGTCATAGCCATTCCCCCATGGGCAAATTGTATTCGGTCATTGACCAATCAAAACGTGCGCTTTACTTCTGTTATGTTATAATTAAACTTCAATAAAATGATTATTATCGCTATCGTTATCATTTACAGGTGCAGAAAACGAGTCAACCCTCGAGGAAACTCACTAAGCCAACATGAAATCTGTCGCCCTGTCGTAAACCAACACGGTCCGAAGTATGTTGGTTTTGCAGTCCGAAACACATGCCCAAAAAACTGGACAGATGAGATTGTACGCCATAAATGTCAAAATGAAGATCAAAGCGATCTACTTAATGACTGGCCCGTGTTTGATCCCCACAGGCGCCTTACTTACAGAAACGTGTTTTGTGCAAGGTGCAATGGAGCAGTGAATACAACCTACTGGAGACTTGAGGCGGATTGTAGTGACTGGTTTGACACAACGGCGTTCAATCTTAGTGAATTGATGCGCTTCGCGCATGCTAAATGTTCAGTAAAAATCAGAGAATCTTGGGTGCAATACTTGAAGCAATGCATCCCTCGTTTTCAAGAATGTTCGGGGATTGCAATTGGTCGGGAGAAAAATGGATCGTATTGCCAATCACAGTGCCTGGGTTATGCTTTTCCTGTTTGTTTCATTATAAACAAGATAGTAAGATTTCGAAATCTGCAATGCGCATTGTGTAACGGGTTTAAGCCCAGCTATTTAAAGATCGATTGTTTCTATCAAACTGGTCCACTTCCTCCACCACCGCCTCTGACTATCTTGTTTGACTTTACTACCTCCTTCGAGACCAGGGTTACAGTCATAGACGAAAAAAGGGATTTGGAGCGAATTATAAACCACGTTTGTTACTGTGCTGCCAACGAAGTGTACGACCCATACGTTGGAAAATGTAGAAGCATTCTCAGTTTACACCCACCACAAAGTGACCCGACCATTTCCCAGAGTGAAAAAACAAGAAAGTTGTTGAACTTGAACTGCACTTTCGTAGCATTCAACCAAAGCGATTATGAACAACGGCCTAATGGTACTGTTTACATTAAACCTCACAACAAGATGTACGGGAAAACGAGGTACACAATTGGCAGGAAAATGTTGTTACTGTGCGTCAACTTTTCAAGAAATGCGACAGTGTTTTCCGAACAGCCAAGCGCAGGCTATCTCACTAAAACAGCGCCAATATCTCTCCAAATTATGACTTTTTCTGGCTGCATTAC
>NC_090888.1:5137763-5152763 GCF_036669925.1 Montipora capricornis | reverse complement strand
GCTGAAACTGACAGATGGACTGCTGAGTGCCTCATTGACAATTGTAAGACGGGAACCCTTAGTCTCATGCCAATCATCACCGATCAATTAATTGCTTGACTGCTGAGAAGCCGACTGATTTTCAAAATGCGACTCATCAGTGAATAATAAAAGGACTGCTGCTATACCGACCAGAAGTCTATGTTTCTTACTGCAAGAGAGCAAGAACTAGCTTTTACGAGAAGGTAGCACAACCATTGACAAATACCTCTTAAACCAGGCACAGTTTCGCACGCAGAGGGGACACACTTTGTGTAACGGTTAAGTCTTCCTTGCTTGGTGCCATTCCAACACTGTCAACGACTAACTTTTATTTTCCAGAGAACGCAGGAGGTAACCAATCAGCGGCATAGCACCGGCGTAGCCTTGATTTTCGTCAAAATGGCGTCAGTCACGGGGGTGACATGGATTCTTGGAATCGTTGCCAACGTTAAGGCCTTGTCATTTTTGTGGTACCCGTATGTTATTCTGAACAGCCTTCAAGGTGTTATGCTCTTTCTTTGTTTTATTTCCGTCATTATTTGCACGTTTTTGCTTATCCCTGATATATCGCAGTTATGATATCAGCTTAGTTTTTGTGTCAGGACTCATGCAGCTTTTACAACGATTCTCGGTATTGGCTCAGGAAACAATGGGGCACAAAAATACACGACAGAACAATGACGCCCAACCCTAAACCATAATTAGAGCTTTGTCCCATGCTGGTTCAATCAAATTCGAGGTCTTATAGGCCTACTTGGAATATATAGTTTTTCAAGCTGGTTTTTCTGTTCATCTGGAACGTTCAAAAGGGAGTTTAATTAAGCAAAGACGACGGCTACGGCAACGGCACAAAGCAAAAATATTATTGGTCAAAAAAGAAAAACACTCATGCTGCACGCACAGCAGGAATATCCTTTCATTTTTTTTGCCGTACTCTAGAAAACAACAACGTGAAATCAGCAAATTTTAGGTTTTGACGACAACTTGAGCGTATAACAATGAACCATTCACTTTCTGTTTTGACTCAATTTAAAATAGTTCGTACCTACCCGGTTACTGGATAGTTCGCCTGTAATTGTACAAAGTGAACAAGACAGAAAGAATTATCGCAAAATATTTGCAATAGCACTAAGTTATATTTTGGAGTGACGTTTTTGTTGCTGTTGCCGCTGTCTTTGCTTAAACTCTCTGTTATTAAGAGGGGTGAGGGCTGGATCATGTCAGGACGGGGAGTCCGTTTATTGTTAAGCCGAAGGGAAGGAAACAAGGCTGCGAGGAGAGATAGCCAGGAGAGTCAGATACAATCGAGCATATTCTCCTTCACATTTCCACCCCTAAATAACCGTCGTTTCCTGACGTCGGTCTAGGGAGACAAAACGAAGTGATTTTGAAAAGACCATAATTAACTTCCTTTTAATTAAACCGCGGTCAAAGATTCTCTTTTTGAACATAATAGATCATAATCAACTTTCATCATTTGATTAACCGTCCAATGTTCCGATTTAAATGCTTCTAATGTGAAACAACACTTATTCGTTGTAATCACCAGCGTCCTGTAATTTAGTTCCTGTTGGTTAGTTCATATTTAGTTTTGTACCTCCCTCAGTATCGTTTTGACTTCGATTTTCAAACACCTTTTCTTTGTATGATATGGTCACATATATGAATGCTTAAAGGATACTCATTTGGAATGACTTGATCTTACTGAAAGTTTCATATGACAAGCCGTTCTGTCCACGCTTCAAAAGTGTCATCATTATTATCATCGTAATGGTCATCATCAACATCATCATCTTTGTTATCAATAACCAGTGCTTACACCGTGAAGCGTAGCGTGGGTTGAGTCTTCTTCTAAGATTTTGAGAAGTAAATAGTGTACCTTCGCTTGTCAGACCAATCAAAAGTTCAGTAAGAAAGTAAGGTGGCTACATACCATCCCAAAGTTTTAAGCAGTGGGCTCAGAGGAACTTCAATATCTGAGCTTTAGGGTTAGCCATCCCGCTTTGAGCTAGATACCCGGTTCAACTCCACCACAGTTAATAGACGTAGGCTGGTTATGAAACTCAACAAATTTCTTTGTTTCATGTTTTTGTTCGCTTTTTTGGCCTTGACCCTGCACAAAACCCTACAAAAACACGCTTTTTTCGGCAGGATAACCAGTCAAAAGCTTCGACTAATTTATTCGAAATTAACTTGCGAACCAAAACCAAAATATTGTGCAGGGTCACGGTCGGTTCAACATCTAATTGCGACTGTATTGTTCCTGCTTTTGAAATTCCCAGGGTTTCATAACCAGTCCCTAGATTAACTATGATTAGATGCACTGCCAATTTTGACATCCGACACGAAGTGTCCCTTTAATTAAGTCTAAACATTTGCCACCTATTTTCAACAAGAAGGTAAGCATAAAGGTTATCCTTATTTTTAGCTTTGGGTAGATGCAGCAGTTAAACCTTACTTAATTAAAGAGCTACATTTAGGTGACACTTTGTGACGTAAATTGCCTCTATTCTGACAAACGAGTGATGTTGAAGTTGGCAAGAAGAGCAAGGAGACACGTGACGCTTATTGACAAGTGACGTTTATTGAAATCCGCCTACATCCGAAATGTGTGCTGTTAAATCTAGAAGGCTAAGGTTTCAAAGAAAATTAAAGAGTTCTTAGCATTTCGTTCAAAAACTGCATTTACTGATGATATTTGTGCACGTTTCATAGGTCTGTTCATCTTCTTGTCATTTGCTGCCAGTGGAAAGTCAATACAGCTATATAGAGCCAAAATAGCCAAATTAAGGAATCGGTGCACCTCGAATGCAGCGAAAAATACAGCTAAGACAAAGGACCCTACCCCTAACCCTACCACTAACCCTACCCCTAATCCTACCCCTACCGCTACTCCTACCCCTAACCCTACCTCTAACCCTACCCCTAACCCTACCACTAACCCTACCCCTAATCCTACCCCTACCCCTACTCCTACCCCTAACCCTACCTCTAACCCTACCCCTAACCCTACCCCTACCCCTACCCCTAGCCGTTCTTGGAGTCCTAGCGTTCAAGATTACGAAGAAACTCATCTGTAATATATTTGCCATGAAAAAGTTACAACAATCTTTATTTAACAAAGACAGCCGCAGTAATGGTACAGTTCAGTTTTCTAACATATTCAATTTCTTTAACAAGAACCAAGAGATTATGAAGGTCTTTATAATCTCTTGCAAGAACGATATTAGAAAGCTGTGGGCAATAGTAGCGTTAATTGATGTGACAATTGATTTATTTACTCATGTTAAGTGAAATAAGTGGGTAGCAAACTTACTCCCTACACCCCCCTCGGGGGGGGTCTCCCATAAAAAAGTACGGGGGTGCTCGTCCTACCTTTTAGGGGTTAAAAAAGCGGTTTTGGTACCTCTTAGGGTGTTCGGCCTCAAAAGGTCCACAGCAGGAGCTTTAGCGGTACCTTTTAGGGTATTGGGCCGACAAATTATGACAGGAGATATTTGGCAATTAACTAATTTTTCATTTTATCTTATTAAAACCCGTAATTTGGTACCTCTTAGGGGTGAAAAAAATTATGCCACGCCCACTAGACAGGATCTTTGTACCTTTTAGGGGTTCTTTTCAAAATTCGCGATGAGCAGCCCCGTTACTTTTAAATGAGATTTGCCTGAAGTGTCAGTCTTGAAGACAAGTCATTTTCAAGTCGTCTAAGATGTGTAGTTATCAATAACACTTGGTAATGTTATCAGTATTTTCCTATTTCTTTATTTATGCCTAGCCTTTAGTGTAGTTTAGTTTACTACACATAAATTTCTGTTTCTGTTATTGATTTTAGTTTCTTAGCAGTGATTGCCACATATCATTAGCTTTTGCCATGATTTATTTATCTACGTTGGCCTTTTGTGTGGCAAAGCATGTAATTTGCCTGTTGAACTTTTTTTTTTCTTTTTCAATAAGTGATTACATGTACTGTATTTTTGCTTAACTCTTTTCCTTTTCATTATATGTATGATTTTAATTCCAAATCATCCGTTTGTTATGACTATTTCACAATTATTACTGTCAATGTACTATTGTAGCTTCACGTAGCGTACAGTGCTACTAGCTCTTGCTATTGCCATGTCCGTGCTTCATATAATGGTTCTTGGATTATAACAATGTTTAGAATTTACACTCTTTTTGCTTGTTTTGTTAATAATATTCGCATTTATCAGCTATTTAGGATGGTTTTTATTATTCAACTTGTAAATAATATCAATTTACTATGTTTAATTCATTAGCGTATTGTAGCTTTGTTTTATTTTGTTTTTAGTGTTACTCGTTCCCGTTTTATTGTCATTATATCACTCGAGCTCTGTTGACTCTAATAAAGTCGTAAACCTTACCTCAAATCTGTTGTTCTTGCGTCGACCGTTTAGGCCGTTTTACAAATACTTAAATACGCAAGTTACCAATAATTTATCAATCAATGAAAAGAAATCTACATTTAAAAGTAATACAACAACCTGAAAAATATAATTAGAAATAGGTTGCTAAGATATGCTATTCACTAAAAGGTAAAGTCATCCTTGAGAGGATTATGCGCCGATGAAATGAAAACTTCAACATCCCTTCCTCCCCAACCCGGAAAACCCGGGGCTTTTGATGGGTAAGGCCCTCCCCGGGGTGGAGAATTTGACCTTTGCCCGGGTGGGATGGGGAAAATGGAACCGGAAGTGTCAGGTTTCAAAAGATTTTTTTTTTCGGGTCACAAAGTTAACATCTCATCAATTACATGCAACTGTCACATCGATCGCTGTGACCAAGACACCTTCAAAACAGGAGGGTTCGAAATGATCTGAACAGCTGTGACGTTGCTGGATATTTGGCAAGTTTTTCCGTCTAAATTCAGATGACCCATTCTTTGAGAAGGACTTCATTTTTAACAGGGAGGTATTACAACAGCCCACAATAACTCACTGAACCATTTTTCAAGTATCCCGCGTTCAAGCCAGTGTGCGCAATGACGTTACGCTTAGCGCCCAAGCCTGCCATAGTACAGCCAAGATATAGACAACCGAAAAATTCAGGCGGTTTCAGAGAATTGAACAGGGGCCCGTTTCTCGAAAGTCCGGAAAACGTTTCGGGCCCGAAAAGCTATTTGTGCCGGAAAGTGCTAACCGCTTATTTTGGAGAGCCGATCTTTTAAAGGGTTTTTAAGGTAAGAAAGAGAGAAATAACTGTGAAGTTTTACGACTTAAATCCTCTCCGTTCTTGAGATACAAAGGAAATTGTGACCCCCAAAAATGGCCCGCAAAGTTTCGGGACGTTCAAGAAACAGGCCCCTACTCATAACTGAGTGGCTTTGCAGCTCCATTGGAGAGGTAGAGCATTGCATTGATATCGCAAAGGGCATGGGTTCGAATCCCGTTGAAGCCGCAAATTGCAAGAAATGGAGACATTGAAAGTGCAAAGACAGAAGTGATCCTCTTAATGTCTCCATTTCTTGCAATCATGGTAAATGTTTCTTAAGACCACTATATTAAGTCACCTTAGAATTCAATTATGTTTCTTCCATCGGAAACAAAGCCCTCCTGCCCAATAACTAAACTTAATTTCGCACTGCATATTAAATTAGACAAACTATATTGTATATAGGCGATGGTATAGTTTATTCTCATTAAATCCCCTGATGAGTGGGCGACCACGAAACAGGCTTGTAGGGATGAACTTGTAGTTTATTTGTCTTTTTCTTCCATATATACTACGCTCTACTTCTATGTCTTGAGCACTGTTTTACGAAAATCAAGTTTCACACTTTATATATATATATATTTTTTTTTTTCTTTTTTTTTTACCTTTGCAGAGTTGAGTACAAAATAAATGTAAATTGCCAGACAACTAAGATGCGACTTCAGTAAACACTTTGATCCATTCAGGGCGTTGGATTCCTTCAATGTTTATTAAAATGATCCATAAAAAAAATGCCATTTGATTTCAGTGTTTTATATAATATCAAGTTAGTAAATATTAGTAAATATTAGAAACAAAGCTCAGTTGATGTCCAACGGCGAAACATGAAATTGTTGTCGAAGACCATTATTCGTCCCTTTAAAGATTCCACATATTTATTTTTCACCGCCTGTCTTGTTCATCCAATTCACATTCCATTCTTGAGCTCCATGAGGGTACATTTTGTTTAAAGATCCACTAAAACGCCATTTGCGTTACGATGACTTTCAACGACATTCGACGCCTGTATGCACCAAAGAAATCTACGCATTACCCCAGCCCCCTCAAACCTAACAAAATACGCAGAGAGGACTCTATGCACAAAGACACCACTTAGCAGGGGAGTGACAAACTTTTACCGACACGGAAAAAATAAAATAATAATAAAACAGAGAAATATTACACATTTTCCGATTGGGATTGCCATACTGGCAACCCAGTAATAAGAACAACCATTCTTATTCATTTCTACTTCCGATCGATACTTCTTACAGACATGTTAAAATTGTGATTTTCTAAGCTCTTTAAAGAACATCCTCAAAGGCCGCATAACATGGCGGCGGAAAAGGGGTGATATTTAACGCGCCGAAAATGTACCTGCTACCTAATTCGTAAACTCTTTTACTTCATATTCTTCAAATGTTGCTATTATTCATTTTCTGTGTAAAGTCTTATGCTCGAAATCGGAACGCTTTGAATTGCTCCGAAAATATCAGAAATGTTTGTACCCTAAGCAAGCTAAATGACGCGAAATTTGAACGCAAACTGATGCCAATTATTTATATAGAATCGTTGAACTTACTTATTTTTGACTTGTGGCTTAGCTTTCAAAAAGGCGAAGTAATTCTTTTAGAAGTATTAAAAGCGCCTTACAATCGTAATTGAGGGAAAAAATCCGCAAGCGAACTATGTCATAACTGACAGGCAAGTGCATACCAGCTGTAAATGGACTGTACATGTCAGTTTCAGTTGATGTCTGTCATGCAGTGGCTTTAGTATGCTGCTTAATTTAGAAGGAGTCACAACTTGGTTGGTTTGTTCCTTTTTACTTCTCCCCAGTTAAGGAAACATTTGCCTTCTGACTGTAAGTTTTTTTTTACGTTTTTCTCCTCTTTCAAAAAGACCTACCCCATAATAATAGCAAGTCCAAGAATAGAAGAAGTTGGGCGCTGTTACACTGTGAAATGTTTCGTGCAACTTGTCTCGCAATGTCTTGGTTACACTGTGGCGGGACACGCTGCACGAAACATTCCACAGAGTAACATCGTTGCGAGACAAGTTGCACGAAAAGTAAAACTTAATTCTACTTTCAGCCACGGCTCTTGCAATTTGTCTTGCAACGATTTTGGCCGTTGCAGTGTATGTTACACCGTAAAATGTATCGTGCAACTTGTCCCGCCATAATGTCACCAAAACGTTGCGAGACAAGTTGCACGAGACATCTCACAGTATTAAAAGCGCCTGAAAATCGTATTTGAGGGATATAATCCTCAGGTGAACTATATATTAATCAATTCAAACACATTTTAATTAAAACATGGTTTATACATGTGACAGACTGCGAGCAGTCTCTCTTTTGCTCTAAAAATCGTTGAAACTAACGAACACCTTTATGGACATTACAAAGAATCTAACAGAATCAGGTAAATGGAGTGAGGAGCAAGAACAACAAACATCGTGAATCTATCAGACAATCGTAGAAAACAGTAAATACCACCAGTGGCAGAAAACCGAAAAATGTGTCCCTTAGTTCTTTGTTTGCTCTTGAGGAAGTGAATGATTACTTTCAGGAGATAAATTCTGATGTCCTTCAAGGTACCATTCTCCCAGTTATCGATGAGTTCACAACCTTTAAATTCCTTTCACAACAAAAAAGAACTGCTGCTGGACCTGACGGCCCGTCACACTGGTTCTGGAGAGAATTTGTAGAGGAACTTGCTCCCATAGTTACTTCCATCTTCAACTTATCAATTACGTCTCATACTGTGCCTAAGTTCTTGGAAACGTGCTAATATTTCCCCCGTTCCTAAGGAAACCCCACTGTCATCCTTGAACCGACTTCGCCCTATTTCTTTTACTAACATTATTAACGGGATGTTAGAGGAAATTATTTATGTGGCAGACGTTAAGCCTGTCATTAGATCCTGCCTATTGGCACATCAATTTGCATATAGGGAAGGTTCTAATACTTCCCACGCTCTCACCAATAGTCAACACATGTGGCTTACGATAATTCCCTTAAAAATGACGTACTATCCAGATTTCTTCAAACTTGGCACAATTGATACACAGGTCATTTAACAGATGCAATAAAAAGATGGGGTCAACGTGCTTGTTTTCGCCCTGTGTTCCCTTTATTCGAAGTGTTTTTTTTTTTTTTTTACCGAATGCCGCGAGAAGCGTTCGAAACTAGATCAAGCGGAGAAATTGTTGTCATGTAGCAAAAGCTACTGCGTATTACTGAAAACTTGAAACTACTTGTTTGTCCGAGCTGAAATTTGCGAAATTTTAAGAATATGTTAAGAATAAAGCCGAGGCTGAGATGAGATTTTGAAAAGGATAGATATAATTTTGTGAGTTGAAATATCTGTAAATACAATACAATTTTATGTCTTTAACTTAACCGTTTAAAACTATTCCTTTCTCTGAACGGCGAAACTATCCAACAAAACAAAAAAAACCCTGCACTACAATAAGGGGCCCAGTTCTCGGCCACTTTTTGTTCAACGTTTATTTTTTTCGTCACAAATGAATCTGAATAAGAAGCAAAGTTGTCTTTCATCCTGCCGAGTGTCGAGTTTACTGCTACGATATACTGTGAGCAAGACCAGGTGACACGAAGGTAGGTGAATTTGGTTTTCACGAAAACGTGTTTGTTTACGGCTACTGGACAGTACATGGTCTAATTCAAGTTTATATTTCATCCGAATAGGAGGCCTAAGTGAGCCAACTCTTGGCATAAAGAACGTAGACTGATAACGCTTTCTGTTAAATAGAAACTTTTCCTGGCCTATTTTATTCTTTGACCTAAATTCACTCCTCAATATTTCCTTAGTATTTTCGCGCATTTGCCTATTCTCGGCCACCCTTTACATGTGTAAACTGAATGCTGAGGCTAGTTGTCTTTAAAATTTCAAGTCCTTGCGGCTGTTCCAATCCATGGTTAGAAATGCAGGTTTAGGTTTTTTTGTGGCCGAGAACTGTGACCAATACACCGTAGATATAGAAAAATGTGCAACGCTAATGACAGTTTGATGCACGGTACATGTAATAAATTTGTACAGCATTCAGCATAAGAGACATAAACTAAACCGCAAAAAAGTATTATGTCAAATTCTTTCTTTTTTAAATAAAAAAACCATTAGCGAAAACAGATCTAGAGATCAAACACTTGTAATTGATACCCCAATAAACTCTAAAACGGAAATGTCATACGCTATAAGTTAAGAATAATACAAGAATATTTTCAGCCTAAAATCAGCAGAAAAATAAGAATATTCAGCCTGGGCCGGAAAAAACAACTCTCTTACCAAAACAAAATAAAAGAGTGTAAAGTGATTTTGAATTGCTCAATCTTGCAAAGAAATGTAAGCAAGGTTTAGGATATTACGAATTCAAGTGAATCAAGTTAACAGTGTTTATCAACTTAAGCAAAAGTCTGTATTTCATATGAATTGTTTAAGAGAAGGAGTCATGATATCTTACACAAATAGGATTTTCAACTTTTCTTTTCAAAAGTCATCGCGGTTTTTTCACAGCTGTGTATAAATATACAAGCAGCATGATAATGAAGGTTGGACTGTAATAGAAGTCGGACAATAAGGCTCTTAGAAGCTCTATGTCATGACCTGTTGGAGCAAGAGTCGCATTTTTAATATCTCTTTACTTTCCTGTTTTGATCACGTGTATCAAATCGATTCCTGGTCGTGATTGGTTGCAACCTGATCATCACTTCTCACCCTATGTCTTTACAGAACTTAGTCCTCACGCTAAACGGACTGAGCTGGTGATTTTCATTCCTCCCTTTGTATGTAAGCCCATATATGCGGTTAAGAAACCTTGCAAACGAGTGTACTAGGCTAGTTTTGAATTGTACGGCAACAAAAGAACAAAACAAACGAAAAAGCTCATTATTCCCCTGAACCTAGACTCCATGCCCTTTTATTGCTGCACAGTTCAAAAGTAGCCTTTCAATGAAAACAACAAACTTAAGCGTTATCATGGTGCCGTATATTGGGCTGTTTAATTAATAGTTTAATGTTACTCTGAGATATCTTGCAAAATACCATTGTATACTTCAGGTGTGAATATTCAACCAAACTTATATTGCAACAATATAGTAATAGCAAGAAGCGTCCGAAGAACGTTTAAATTAGTGTGAATCAGATGGATCTTGCTTAATGTCAGTTCTTCGTTTTTGAGACTCTCTTATTCAGTATACTTTTAGGGATGTAATTACATGCCATCTTTCAAATACGAACGTCAGCTACGAATTCAAGAGAGAGGGTTACGAGTGGGACTAATTCGCTTGTTTGTTTGTTTGTTTGTACCAGGACACGACTTTGGAGATAAATCCATTTTGACGATTCGCCATTTTACCAGAACACAGGTGCATACAATATGATATGCATTCATCGCTTTGTCGCCCCAGTGGTTGTATCACTTGTTGCGACGTTTTGCGGAATTAAAATCTATGGACCAGTCCAAGCTCAAAGCACAGGTATATTTTAATAAATGAATTAACAAATAAGATGAGGTGACGTCGTATTGAATAAAAATTGATCACGCCCATAGAAGAGGTTTCAATCAGTAAAAGCTATAACCATCTATAGTTACATTGTCTTTTTAATTTTTTTGAAACATGATTTCAACTTGATTATAGGAAATATTCTTGCCACGGCATCTGCATCGATGCCCTCAAAACCTTCCCCAGCAATCCCCGAGCTACTTCCGAGTACTCTACCAATTGGTGGACTACCTGATGAAGCCAGTTACACAGTGCCGTCAAGCGATCCTCAATTCCTGCCTCCACATCTTCAACCTCTTCCCTCTTCTTCAACTGACCATGGAGAGGCTATCAGATCCTTTCTGATGACTTCAATAGGATGGAACTGCACCCCGTCTATTGAGGGTATGGCACTTTTCTTATCTGATTCCTTTGAATATTCTTTTTTTTTTTTTTTTTAATTCCTTTCTAGCTTGCTTATTTCTTCGAATAAATGAGAATCCGAGAAGAATAGTCTGTAGTGATTGCAAAAGTCTATTCTAGCTGTCTGCTCTTAAACACGAGGACGCACTACTACAAAAGGAGTCGCTCGAGGCTCTGCTTTTGTTCGAGTTCATTCAAGCACGACGGAATATTTAACATGGAGATCGACAAACTGCAACACAGAGACGAAACAGCTAAACGATATTAGAGGCCCTCCTAGAGGATTTGGAGAACGAGAGAACATGGCTAATTATGGCTAATTTGAACTGGGAACAGGGGAACAATGTCAAATATTTTAGGGAACAAGGGATCAAAAAGCTGGGAACAAGTTTGAAAGTAATTGGGAACAAGCGAACACAAGGAAATATTTAAAAGGAACAAGGACCTCTGCTGGGAGAGCCTCACATAAGGGACTAGGGGCCCTTTTCTCGAAAGTCCCGAAACTTTACGAGCCATTTTCGTGTGTCACAATTCCCTTTGTATCTCAAAAACGGAGAGGATTCAAGTCGTCAAACTGCACAGTTCGTTTTCTTTTTGTTACTTTAAAAACATGTTAAAAGATCGCCTTTCCAAAACAAGCGGTTGACAGTTTCACAAATGGCTTTCCGGGTCCGAAAAGTTTTCGGGACTTTCGAAAAACAGGCCACAGGAACCTTCTACAATGGCGACATAAACGATAACACCACCTAATAATAGATATTGATTGGCAAAACAATTGCTCTGCACGTGCGGTGCGAACATTTGTATATTTCTTTTCAGTTTTCTGCAATTCTACAACGTGAAATGACCAAATCTCAGGCTCTGAGGACAACGTGAGCACATCGCGACGAATTGTATTGTTTTTCGCCTGGTTTCAACACCGTTCCTCCCACTTCAGTTCCTGAATAGTGCGGGTAGTTTACAGAAGTTCAACAAACTGCACTAATGACGAAAATGTTTTCGTTGACATCACTGTTGTAGATCTTAAGGTCTTAAGATCTACGACGGCAACTTTGATGAAAACGTGCCCTCAAAATAGGGAACAAGGTATCAAAAAGCTGGGAACAAGTTTGAAAGGGAACAAGGGAACACAAAGAAATATTTAAAGGGAACAAGGGAACAAGGTTCCCCCCCCCCCTCGAGGGCTTCGTATAAGGGACTTTAAGATATACGACGGCGACGTCGACTAAAACGTCCCCTCAAAATAGAAATTTGCAACATCTTAAGTCTCTCGCGATTATTCCATCTCGTTCGCGTCGTACAATGTGAACGAACTATCCTGAAAATGAAACGGTACGAGCGATTTCAGATTAAAAATAGAGAATGAAAGATTTAAATTTGTAAGCTCGCATTGTCATCAAAACCTCAAACCTCAAACTTTAAGCTAACCGTGGTATGCCAGCCCCTACTGATGTAGAAGGTGTGAAGCGTCTCTGTGGCATTGTTCAGTACATGGCAAGATTTGTACCAAACCTTGCAAGGACACTTGAACCAATCAGAGTTTTAACTAGGACGAATAATTCTTTTGCTTGGTCTGACGAGTGCGAAACCGCCTTCATCTCCTTGAAGAAGAATATACCTAATCTCCTCCCTAGCTTACTTTCACTCATCCAAAGAAGTCGTGATTCAAGTGGACAGTAGCAAGCATGGAATTGAGGCAGTACTACTTCAGGAAGGACGTCCCATTGAGTACGCATCCAGAGCATTAACACCGCCAGAAAGAAAGTGGACACAAATAGTCTTAGTATAGCCTAGAGCGATTTGACCAATATAAATATACCTATACTCGACCAGTAACGGTGGAGAATGACCACAAACCTCTTGCTTCAATATTACGTAAGCCCTTAGGCATGGCTCCAAAGCGACTCCAAGAGATCATGATGCGCTTGAACCGGTACGATGTCAAATTGGTCTTTATCAAAGGCAGCAGTCTTTATATTGCAGACAAGCTAAGCGGAGCGCACCTGGACTCTGTTGAAGGCAACCAGGATGAACGTGTCCAAATCATGAATTTTAATGTTGATTTTCTTCAACATGAAACACAAGCGATGGCGTAAGAAAATACCACGACTGTCACGCCGCAAATGATAACGTCATGGTGAAACCACAGAAATAAAGCCACAAAGATAAGATTGTGAAAAGAATTATTTTATTTGTTTTAAGCAATTAATCTTGATTATGACACGCTGTTTAACTGGTAGGCAGTGAAGTTCAAACAATAACGAAGACATATGACAAAATTTTGGAGCCTTGTAGATAAGGCGGGGAAAGGAGTTTTGAACTCGTTGGATTTTCTTTATTTGGCAATCAGGCAGGCCACAAAGAAGACTGTTGCAATAATCGAGCCTAGACGAAATGAAAGCCTGAATTAGAGATTCTGTATTCTTCATAGCCTGCGTAGCAAGCTTTTCCGTGGAAGATGTTTTGGCCGCGCGAAAATTGAGGCGAGATAAGAAGGAAACGTTTGCAGACAAACCCCAGCATTTTGAAAACCGCCCACTTAACCTGTCATACATGTCATCGGCTGTCATAAATTGGCCGAGAAAATGTTTGGTCTTACATAGCGGGAATGAACATTGGGCGAGGGAAGCTTCAAAAAAATGACAAGGAAAACAAAGATAATATTGATCACTCAGAAAACAGAGACTCTTCCCGAAGGCGGCCTCGAAGTCCAACTATTGAAATGTTCTCGTAAGAATAACGATAACATTTTAAAATTAATGTTTCGCAAGGCAAATTGCATGTGACAGCTAAGCGCTACGAAGAGATTCCAACTGCTGTGAATAAATGTGCTCCTAATGAAATGTCAGAGCACCTGAAATGTGCCAAGCCCGCCGATATTACTAGGTTTTCCTGCACAATTTTCTGTTCGGTGGTTTAACACGTTGCGCTTGGCGCTTGTGTATCCAAGAAAGTTACGTTAAAAGTAAAGGAACAGTTACAAATAGTGTCGCACTTGCTTCTGCAACAAGAGACTATGAGGGTGAGAGAACACATCCCCCACACATGGGCCTCTTCCCATGATAATCTTTTTCAACCTAATTTTAGCTCGTAGTCAAGCTGCGAGACACCTGATTAGTCAATTCACAGGAACTGAAATAACTTTTCTCGAACGCTCATTGCGCACAGGATGACAAAACACACTGAGAAATTAAAGCCGATCACATCTTCAAATTTCGATTTAGGATTTCACTGGATCATGCGACGGCGAGAAAAGTCTTCGCAAGTTTTCTTCACAATGACTTCTGATCCTCTGACCATGGGCCGCGCAGCCATGGGGACGAAACAAAAAAATAACTTTCACAGCCTGGCGCGAAGCTTAAAATAGATTGAAAAAGATTATCATAGGGCACGGGGATGTGTTCTCTCACCTGATAGTCTCTTGTAGTAGACTATTACTCCAACTTTATAAAAGTCGATTTTAACGTTGCTATGTAACGTATCTGGACTTATAATAAAATGAAGAGTCCATGTGAACGAAAGAAACGATTGTAATCCGTGAAATTCACTCCAGGCAAACTACAATGAAAGGGTTGCTCCGGGCAGCGAGCACATGGCAAAACTGGTGTCTGGTTGGTCAACGACAATCAAGAGGGATCGTAACACTCCTCCTTTTGTAAAGGAAGAAAGAAAAGGATTCAAAACAAGAACAAAGGACACGTTCCTTGCAATAAATAAGTCTTAAAAGGTCCTCCTGAACAACAAACTTAGCAATGCGATAAGAAAGTTGCGAGGCCATGAATAGTACTAAGGTGGGCATTGCGACATATACTTCCGGTCGCATGACTTATTGGGGGTTCGTT
>NC_090888.1:5105263-5132763 GCF_036669925.1 Montipora capricornis | reverse complement strand
TCGTGAAACGGACGACTGGGAAGTTTTATTCAGTTTCTGCGTTCATTTCCCATGTCAGCACCTTGAGACGCCTTGAAACTTTTCTGGAAACTGTCAAACCCTGCTCACAGACAGGACGAAGGTATGACGAATTCAATAAAGTTTTGTATATGTTTTCAATGTTTTAACACGGTGCTATGACTAATCGTTGTATTGCAATTTGGTTGACCTAGCATTAGTACTGATAGCGACAATCAAGTCTCTACAGGGGTATTTAAAAACCATTGCTTGGCATTAGCTGGCATGTTCCAATTCTCTATGAAGTTATTTTAAAACAGCTAGGAGACCGCGGTGTTAGAGCGATACCGCATAAAATGTCACGGGGCCCGCGACTTCTTTCCGGGTATTTAGGTTTAAAAGAAAGTTTAATTGTACAGCTCATTCAGTTAGACAGCGACACATTTCCTATGTACGTGATCTGGTTGATCTTCGTCATGATTTGATGCATGACTGCACAAATTTTGCAGTCATTCGGGGAAGATTAGATTTGTTTTAAGGGATATTTTGCAAGACATGATTTCTCTCTTAAACTTTACAGCACTGACTGTGCCAGTGTCAGGAATTCGCAAAGCCTGGCCACAACCCATCTACCCCAAAAAATATAATCGAATAAAACCTGACTAATTAAATTGTCGGAATGAAAATAAACCAGAACGCAATGAGAGACATTCAACGCAAAAATATCTGTTCGTGAGTGTCAACAGTCTAAGATTTTTGGATTTTACGTTGCCGCAAAATTAAAAGCAGTAAATTTCTTCAATGAAAATCACAACCAGGGAAAAAGAGTCCCTTGTGTCTTCGCACTTTTTGACGGTCAAGAAGGAAGAAAGAAATTCTGCCCCTTGAATTATTTCCCGCATGCGCCTCATATAAAACTTAGTACTTCATCTGCTCAAAAGGGCGTTCACTCGGACCTGGAAAAACCCTTAATCATCTTCGTGTGCAGATAATAGTTAAAATCAAAGTGGTTTGTTTTTTGCAGTTTTTTTAGGGTAGAGAAGGTCTTAGCCCAATAGGAAGATTTAAGAATTAAAAAATTCGGCGTGAAATTCCGTTCTACCTTTAAATATATTTAGCTACTCTGTGTAACAATATAACAGTTCAATTTCTCTTCTACGCGGTGGACATCTGTTGCCTTCACCATGCACTAAATCTGTATCTGTAGCCTTTGCGGGTTTTCTGGAAATTATCCCCTCGACTCCATTTCTACTCTTCCAATACGTAGCTAATATAGAATGGAACAAAAATCCATCAATGCACAAGTATCGTTGTAGGTAAATTTGAACTATGAGTCGGAATATCTAAAATGTGTTAATCGTTTATTACCATTTGGTATCCGAGACAGTGTTGCTATCCATTAGTGGCGCGAGCAGGAGGGAGTTACTGGCATTAAGTGTTGCTCTGACTTAATCGCCCTGTTTCACCTCAATTCACTTTGAGTCTCAGAAATTGCGAGGATTTCGTTCCAACTTGTACGTCTCTCCCCTGACAAGGTCCTGTCCGGCGCCATAAAAACACATACCAATTACTCTTACTCCTTTGCCAGGGATGGTGTTTATTTCTTCCTTGATATTTATTTGAACATGCTCAGGTGAATACTGCATTTTGGCTCGATCGTCTGAGTATGCTCAACTGTATCTTTGAACATGAGGATAAGTTCTGTTCTTATTGCATGCGAAACGCATGTGATAAGGTCTGATCATATTCACAGCATGCACCCCTACCTACTTCCCCTCGAAAAAAAAAGTAATTTCAAAAAACACAAAAATCTTGTTTGTGTTTTTGGAAGTAGAGTACGAAAGAGCTTATACTTTTATTTTCGTCGTCAGCGCTTCTCACGCTCGCCAGCTGTTTGCTGAATTTTCTTGGCAAAAAATCAAGTGCAAAAATTCCTGTTCTCCCAGGGTACCGCTCTGATTGATTTTGCCGTCGGAAAATGAAAATTAATTAAAACTGTCTGCAATGAAACTGGCCAGAGTACACTTCAAAAAACATCTCGCATCCAAAATAACCTCGGAAGGAAAGGTTTTGTTTGTTTGAATACACAGTCTATGATTGAGACAAAGGGTTGGTTTCAATTTTAAAACGCTGTGACCGTGTTTAAAGAATGCTTTTTCAGGTCGCTCAGCGAGTGGTAGCCGCAAATTGCTTGCTTGTTCCATTGTCAGTGTGCTACATAATTACATTTACTCCTGGTTCCTGGTTTGACCGAATCACTGCCCAACACTCCATGGAGAATTAACAGCTGTTCTGGGGAATAATGAGTTAAAATAACCCCGTTGTCACATACAGGAGAGGAAGATCTGTAAGACATACGCTTGTGATGGCTAAACGATCCCTTGAATGAAGACTAACGAAGACGAATTATCACGGAGATGTCTCTGTGCACTTCTGGCTACCCTCAATAATTAGGCATTAATGTAAGTAAATGAGCGAAACGAAGAGATAAATGAAGGAAATATATTCCCGAAGAACCTTCATTGTAGAAGGGTGCACTTGCATCTAACAAAAAACGTTTTTTGTCGTGTTAAAGAAACAGTGTATGTTGCAAATTGTGAATTGGACTGTCGCAGACAGACGTTTCCAGAAACGTTCAGAGAAATGTCACACTTTTAGTGTGAGTTACACTGGTCAATTAAAGCATGAAGAATTCCTCAATTCTTCTCGACATGGATCTGCAGAACAATCCACAGTTCTGTAAATTTCTTTATTGACAATCCCCACGGTTTTCGACATCAGCACCTACACCGCTTATCAAAATAATCGAAGGTTTTGGGAAGACTTATTACCAGGACTGTAGCATGAATCTTATATAATTTTTGAGCTGTTAGTTGTTTTGTTTGCAGGTTTTGTATGTCTTGGCCGCTATCCAAGATGTCACAGCAAGATTGGGATAACGTTTGTAGTGATTAATCAGCGTACAGGAGTACACAACGGAGCCGCTCGACAAAAAAACCGCTCTGCAAGCAAAAATCGAGCTGGCTGGGAAGTCAAACGTTTTATATTTAACTCCCTCGGAATTTTTAAAACGTCTTTTCCTTGCTGGGAAGATATTCTCTAACAATGGCTCTGGCTGGTAAAAAAAGTCCTGAGTTGTCCTGGCAACCAGATTTCACACATGTTAACGCCTGCCGTCACACCGAACTTTTCCATCAGCAAGAGAGTATTCTTGGTTTTCACCCACGTGACCTTAGTCCTTGACAACCGTCGTTAACCGCCATTGTGGAGCCCCTCGAATCGTAAACAGAGACGCGTAGAGAGAGATGTGAGTGAGTTGTAGTGCGATGGTTCTCTGTATAATACCTGGCTGTGGAGTAAAATCTGGAAACAAGGAAGGTATTAGTCTATTCCGTATACCTATCGTTGTTGATAAGAACGGTGAAAGTTAAAAACAGCTAACAGAAGATCGCCGAAACGCGTGGATTTCACAGATAAGCCGAGACGACACGAAATCGAAAGACTTTGTTTCTGGAAAGCCTGCCTTACTCTGGGACAGATACAACGAACAAAGGACAATTTAAAAGCTTTCGCAGCGATTGACTCACGGTTTAATGTTAGATTTTAACTTTAAGTGTGGGGTTGGACTTATTTTGCTGAAATTGTCTTTACAGGTTTAGCAATTAAAGCTTTTGCGGTGATTGCCAGTAACGGCTTTTGCTGTGAACAGTTGTGTTTTATCCTGTAAAGCTTTCGCAGCGATTTAGCACGCGTTGGTTCAGGGTTTTAGGGTAAAAGGCGAGCGAGTCAGAATTTGTCGAAAGTTGGCTTTTTTTCGATAAAGCGTTTCTCGGCCGGGTTTCCACCGATGTCTTCCCAATTCACACCACCGAAGCGCTTGAACCCCTCGAACAAGTGTGCTCAATTTCGACCGATTAAACCACAACGTCACGGAGAAATTTATCTTCGAATATTCATCTCATTAAGTATGCCCGATGCAAATGAGGTGCTCCGGTTTTGAATATTTAATGAGGTGAATTTAACCTGAGTATCAGGCGTTTGTGATACTCAGGTTAGCAAATGTCTAACTCGGAGGCGTTTTATTCGATTTCGCTGAAATTCGACAGGCGAATGCGAGGGATGGAGCGCCCAAATTGACTGAGTTTGAAGGAAATCGGACGAATTTCGAAGGAAAAAAGCTTCTCACCTTCTCAAGGTGAAGGACTGAGACTCTAATCGACCAAGTACTTTGACAGAAGAAGAGGGAAATCATCGAAACAAAGGGAATGAGGAGGCCTTTTCTTCTCATCTGGTGGGCCATAGCAGTTAGCGAAGGTATTAAAAGAAATCCAACTGGAAACTGATACAGATAAGGTCAACGCCGAGTGTCAAACTTCCGAGTCACCTTGGCCACAAACAACAACAATCTTGCCCGCGATTTCCTTCCCTTGCTTAAACGGACGCAACGAAACCAGAAATCATCTGGTTGTACGCTTTCAAAATTTTGAAGGCCTTAAACTGCTTGTTTGTATAGTAGCTTGTCTCTAAAACTAACTAGGAAAGCAAGTCTGAGACTTCTAGAGGAGCCAAACTGATCGCTCCGTATGGCCGCTGGGTCTACGCAAACGACAGAAAATCTTCTTCAAATAGCGCTCTCGAACGTGGCTTTCGGGTTTTTTTTGCGTAGGATGAAAGTACTGGTACCTCGTCGAGTGATTTTGGGTCGCTTTCTTGGGAAATATCCATGGGAAAGATGAATTATTTGAAGACTTCGAACGTGAGCACTCAAAATGTCATACATTTCCCTATAATCAGGGGCACCAGAATGGCGGAAACCTAATTTGCATAAGGTTATGACGTCAGCTGAAAACCGAGAATTAATTTGTCTGTGCGATACCGCAAAGCATAACTCGCGCTACGAGGTCCTGGCAATATAGGACTTTGTACTTTCACGCCTTTTTTGTTAAAAAGATTGTTGCCCCAAAAAGCCAAGGACATTAGGCGGTGTTAGTTGGACGTATTTTCCAAACAGTGTACTGTGGCGAACAATCCAGAGGTAAGCAAATGTAACGTTAAATGTCAGAATCAAACGCTAATAAAAAAAAGCTCGAAAGCTAATTATCCTTCGATAAGCCTGGTTTGCCTAGGATAGCCTGTTAACTTGAACTGGTTGTTGGGGTATGAACAGTCGATCTTTGTCGCAGTCAGTATCAATAGGCTGGCTTTTAGCGCTTTGTTAATTTCCTTTAGCTCGTCGAACTCGTTCTGAATGCTGTTTATGTTCAAGTGTATAAGCAAATCTTGGTTGTGACGTGTTTGTCTCATGTTTGACATTATGCACAAAGGGTCTTCCTCAGAACTAATCGAGTGTGTCGAGTCGTTTCGGTCTTGTGAGAAATCGATCGTGGAGTTGAAGCTTAGATCTCTGGGAAGAGCATTCAAGAGACACATTGTACAGATCCAACAACTGCGTCTGAGCTGCATTTGGAGGTAATTATTCACAGACACGCCAGCGCACTTGATGTGATAGCGAAATTTACATGTGTTTGACATTGCACGTTTCGGTGGTTCGTTGCAATCGTTCTATCACATGTTGTACATTTGGTTTTAGCACTTGGTCCGGGGTTTGGATTTATATCTCCACACATAGCTAGTCTAATTAAATTAAAACTAGCTGTTGAATTTGAATAGTAGTTTACCTTCGAGGCTAGATAAGCTTTCTTTCTCGTCGACTTCAAGCCAGTTAATGGCCCGGTAGCTTTGTTGAAAACAAACTGAATTGGATCGTAGCAAGGAACTTGCAAAATACGTGGTTTTGTTGATGCCAAGTCGTGGTAAGGCTTTATCGAATCCTCTTGAAGTTTTATATACGTGCTGACGGAAAAAAAGCCACAATTTGCGACAGCGACAATCCATTTTTAACTTCGACAAAGCGATATCTTTTCACTCTGTTATTTTGACAGCAACATGACCGAGCAGGCCAGCATGACTCTAAATCTTCTCTTCTCTTGGTGTTGCTACGTGTATACTTGTGCAAATTAAGATACAGTATATAAACAAACCATCATTCAACACTTGACGCACTTGTTATGCGGTGAGGCGGTGAGCGTCCTATGACTCGTCCCCATAAGGGAATCCCGAACCATCGAGTTTGGATTCGAGTTCGAGTTCGAGTTGGACTTCGAGTTGGACTTCGAGTTGGACTTCGAGTTAGACTTTGAGTTGCACTTCGAGTTAATAATTAAAACGCAAGTATACAATTGATAATAATGTATAATTATTATTTACTATTAATGTTAATAACCAAAGAGATGTATAAGCTGGGCGAAGAACAGGAATTCGGGGCAATATTGGGATTTTTCATTTTTTTTTTTTCATGTAGTTCAAGTAATAAAATTGCTGACACATTAAAATATAGAGCAGGGATATAGGTTTTCAACAATGTGTGGTACCTTTTGTCACTGCGAATGAATAATAACAAATTGTCCATATTTGGGGTCGTGGCCCATATATGTTGGGGAATATCCACACTCAAAATTAAACACTCGAAACTTGGACTGTATATCCTTCTTTATTCCCAACAATAATCAACGTTCGCTCACACCGTACATACATTCCAACTCACAACAACTCTTTCCTGTTTTGGCATTTTAAAGGTATAAGATATCTATTATTCGAATATGATAAGTACATGTCATATTCTTATCTCCTAAACCACATGGCGCACGCTACGTTCAAAAGCAATTAACTGAAAGCAATTAACTTGTCAAAATACATCCTTATCTCTTTAAAATTGAAATACACGCGATCAAAGTTTCTATCATCCTTACAATACAAATACCGGCTAAGTTAAGAGTTATATATATATCTATATATCTCGCCTTTATACTTATTTATTTATATGTATTTTATAATCATTCGGTACACATCTTCAATGCAAATAAGTGTCAACCTTTTGAATTCTGTGTAGGATAAAGTTATTATTAGGGCCGTTGTGTTGCGTTACGTAACGCGGTATCTTCCCCTTCACCTCTTGTCAATTTATTTCAACTCGAAGTCTAACTCGATCTGCAACTCGAACTCGAACTCGAGTCCAAACTCGATGGATTATTTCTCCCGCAAATAACGTGTTCATATTTTTTTTCTCTACAGTATTATTTTGAAAGCAATTTTGTGTTTAAATTTTAACAGGTAGACCATCACGTGACCTACTTTTCATAAAATTGTGGGCTATAAATTAAAGAATGCCGGAAATGGAAAAAGCATGTGACAAAAGGTACCACACATTGTTGAAAGCCTATATCCCTGCTCTATATTTTAATGTGTCAGCACTTTTATTTCTTAAACAACATGAAAAAAAAAAATGAAAAATCCCAATATTGCCCCGAATTCCTGTTCCTGTTCTTCGCCCAGCTTATACATCTCTTTGCTTATTAACATTAATAATAAATAATAATTATTCATTATTATCAATTATATACTTGCGTTTTAATTATTAACTCGAAGCGCAACTCGAAGTCCAACTCGAAGTCCAACTCGAAGTCCAACTCGAAGTCCAACTCGAACTCGAAATCCAACTCGATGATACCTAACTATGACTCTTATTTCCTTTTCTGGTACAAAAGTCGACACGTAGTCACCTCAGTCATGATTCTCTGTAACTCGATGACTTTTATCGCGTCTGTGCTGTTTTTCTGGCGCTTTTTGCTAACGTGGAGTACGTGAAATGGGAAAACATTAAAAAAATCGCACAGCAGTCACGGCATTCTCAAAAAAAGCAAAAAGAAGGACAAAAAGAGCCACGAGAGGAAAGAAAGGAAAGGTAAGTTGTCTGACACTGTTTACTAGTAATTACGGACTAATAATTACTAAAGAGGGTTTTGACGGCCTTCGCTTGCATTTAAACTGTCCAGCAATGACAGCAATTAATAATTAATAATGGGAGGGCTTAATTGTTGCTTGATTATTACGTATTTCGATGACCGTATAAACACTTCCGCAGCCCGTTTTCAGTCACATCATTCTCAAAAAAAGCTAAAAGAAGAACAAAAAGAGCTGCAAGGGTAAAGAAAGGAAAGGTAAGTTGTCTGACACTGTTTACCAGTAATTACGCACTAATAATTACTAAAGAGGGTTTCGACGGCCTTCGCTTTCTTATAAGCCCACCCAAAACTACTTACGAATTGTGTAAGCCGGGGTTTACAGCCCAGAATTTTACAAAATTTCTGATCAATACTGGCGGGCGGGCCTTGAAAGGTGGGGAATAAACTGTTTTCTCTTTTGCATGCCGGAAGCGTGATGTGCAATGACTGTAACCAGTCAGCAAACTCTGCCACAGTAATAACTTCCAAACTATCAGCCATTTTATTTTAGAGTGGGTCAGAGACCGAGAAGAGAATGAGAGCCAAAGGTCGCGGCAGAAACAGTTCTACAAACCAATTATAGTAGTTAGCAAATCGTGGATGTGCCGACGCGTCCTTAAAGGGGCTAGGTCACGCTATTTTAGGTAATTTTGTTTAATTTTGTTAATTATGAGCTCTAAACGTCAAATTGGCAGAACAAGAGTCTTTCATTTGCAAAATCACGGCGACATAACAACTGAGAATGATTTTTAAGCATAGTAAATGACATTTTGATATAGACTGATATAAATTTGAAAAAAGGTGGGCCGACGTTTTTCAAATTTACCCAAATTCAATCCATTTCAATCCTCTCCAGTTTTATCCATCCATGTCCCTTCTTGGCTTCCCTGTGTTTTGTTAGAGTTCTTCTATAGTTTTGAACAGTTATTTTGATATTTTAGTTAATTCTATGACCATTCGATCAGTGCTGAAAATGCCTAAAATAGCGTGACCTAGCCCCTTTAACTGTTTCCAGATGAGTTTCTGGTAGAACCTAGTGTAAGCAAAGAAATATTACTTGAAAATAACAGCATCACTGTTTCATGTAAACAAATTTTTCCCTGGGACGAGTCGTTGATGATGGCGGTTGCATCGAAAGCTGCTCCGTACTAAAACAACCTTCTAAGGCCGTAAAGCATGGTTATTTAAGTAAGTTACTTGTAAAGAACTGAGATACTAAAATGCCTGGAAAGCCAACGAAAGTGCGAAACGAAGGAGGTGCAAGACCAGCAATCAAGCGCACCCGAGAAGGAAGTTCCCAAACGGACGATGAGGCTGACTCCACCATCTTGGAAAGGCTCACCGCTATTGAGGAGAAATTGTCCACAATACTCCAATTAGTTCCCGAACTCGAAGGTTATAAATGCCGCCTCAACAATCTTGAAGAAGAAAATAAGAGTTTGCAAGAAAGTCTAGAATACGTTCATGCCGAGAATGAAGACTTGAAGAAGAAAGTTGACATTTTAACTTCAAAGGAAGAATCCTCTTGTATCGAACAAGAACGCTTACGCGTGGAACATGATGAGCTTTGCCGTCGACACATTAAACTGGAATCTCATAGCAGAAGGGATAATATTAAATTTTTCGGCGTTAAAGAGAAGAGTCATGAATCCAACGCTGATACGGAGGAAGAATTAAGAAATTTTTTGAGGTGTAAACTAAAAATTCCATCCAGCGACGAGGCGCAAATTAATTTTGAAAGAGTCCATAGAATCAATACAAGAGTGTCCGATAACAAGAAACCGCGTCCTTTTATTGCAAAAGTTTCCCAATATCAGGATAAAAACTTCATCAAGTCGTTTATTAAAAACCTCCCAAAGGGCTCAAAATACGGAATAAGCGATGACTATCCTAAAGAAATCTACGAGATAAGGAAGAACCTGTATCCGGTCCTTAAGGCAGCGAAGAAAGAGAAGAAATCAGCCTATTTCAACGTTGACAAACTCATCATTGATGATCAAATTTATCGGGGACCAGAGACAGCTAATTTACCTCTCTATGGACGCATAATGAGCAGTTGAATAGTCAATTTGGGCACAAATAGTTGTCAATCGCAATTTTAAATATGAATTATTACCCATGACCGGCTGGCCATTTCTTATTGTGGTTTGATTATCACGCTCAAATCCCGTCTATAGTACCGCACAAATTCTAGGTAAGTTTGTTTTTAATATTTTTTGTACTTAATATGTTATGTCATGCATCGTGTATTTCTGTCCAAAAATCATCGTGCACTGAAAATCTCTGGTTAAAAATCAAACATTTTAAACTCGATTTTTCACGAAAATTGGCACATGAAGTTTAAATGGTTAATTACAAACTATTAACACTGAATGTGAGAGGGCTAAACAAATCAAGAAAAAGAAGGCAATTGTTTCGCTGGCTCCATCAACAACAGTCAGATGTAATTTTTTTGCAAGAAACGTATTCATCGTTTCAAACTATAAAAATGTGGGAAGCTGAATGGGGGGGCAAAATGGTCTCCAGTCATGGTTCTACCCATAGTAGAGGGGTTATGATTCTTTTCAAACCACGCCTTGACGTTTCCTTTGAAAAAATTATTTCTGACAAACATGGCAGGTTCGTAATCGCTGAAGTCACTGTTGATGGTGAAAAGAGCGTTTTCGTGAATATTTACGCTCCAAATGAACAAAAGCATCGTGCTCAATTCTTTAAGGAAATATCCACTTCTTATCTAAAAACGTATGCAAATGAAAATATTGTTTTAGCAGGTGATACAAACTGCGCAATTAGCTGCATGGACAAATGCGGCGGCAAACCTGTTGATGAAACACAGGAGGCTGTTGTGGAATTTCAATCTTTGCTGAAAACACACAGCCTTATTGATGCATGGTGTTTTAAGAATCCACAATCTTATGGTTTTACATGGAGTAACCCATCAATGAAAATTCAATGTAGATTAGATTATTTTTTAGTATCAAAACACTTAAATCATCTTATTAATGAATCCAGGATACTCCCAAATATTTACTCCGATCATTCAGCCGTCTCACTATCCTTATCATTTCACAAACCAGGTCCTCCTCGTGGGCCAGGCTTTTGGAAGTTCAACAATTCTCTCTTGGCCGATAACTCCTATGTTGAAAAACTATGCTTCTTAATACCACAAGTAGCCCAAAAATACCAAGACGTTAAAGATAAAGGATTATATTGGGAAATGATAAAAATGGAGATAAGAGCATTTACGATTAAATATTCCAAACAAAAAGCAAAGCAACGCACAATGAAGAAAAACGTCTTTTGATAAGATTAGGGTAATTACAGGAATCTCTTGGGAGGAAATACAGTGACATGGACAAAGTCGAAATGAATAAAATCAAAACTAAGCTCGAAAAAATTTCCGCTTTTAAGACGCGCGGTACAATCATACGAAGCAGGGCAAGGTGGTATGAGTTTGGTGAAAAAAATTCGAAATATTTCCTTAACCTTGAAAAAAACAAATCATAGGAAAAAGCACGTTACGTCTTCGATTAATGACAGTGGTATGAAAATAACGAGTCCAAAGGAGATTTTGAAGGAAGAGGAAACTTTCTTCCAAAAAATTTACAGATCGAGCAACAAAGATCCAAACCTCCCAGAGTTCAATCAATTTTTTCAAGCCGAAAAGGTGCTATCGGCGGAGATGGTTGCGACCTTTGAGGGTTATATCACCATTGAGGAGTGCGCTTATGTGTTGAAAAAAATGGAAAATAACAAAACCCCAGGGTCGGGTGGTTTATCAGTAGAATTTTACGGTAGAAAGTTTCAACTACGCATTTCAATCGGGACATTTGTCTATTTCTCAAAAACAAGGAATAATTTCTCTGATACCAAAGAAAAAGAAAAATACCGAATATTTAAAAAATTGGCGCCCAGTTTCATTATTAAATGTGGATTATAAGGTCGTCACTAAGACAATAGCGACACGCCTAGAAAAAGTGTTACCACACATAATTCACCCTTCCCAGTCAGGGTACATTAAGGGTAGATTCATTGGAGAAAGCATTCGTCAAATAATCGATATAATGGAATTTACTAAGAATAGGCAAATTCCTGGTATCGCCATATTTTTGGACTTCGAAAAAGCTTTTGATTCTGTCGAATGGGATTATATTCAAAAGTGCCTTTCAAGCTTTAACTTCGGTCCCCAACTACGTCAGTGGGTCGTACTATTTTATAAAGACATTTCTAGTTATGTTCTCAACAACGGCCACGCTTCAAAACATTTTTTCTTACAACGAGGAGTACGTCAGGGTTGTGATTGCTATTGAGCTTCTAGCGCAGTCAATCAGACACTCTGACATTATTAAGGGAATTAAGATTCAAGCTAACCAAGAAGTAAAGCTAACTCAGTACGCAGACGACACAACCGCTCTGTTGGCAGATGTACAATCGGTTGAGAATCTGTTCGAATTGTTGGCCAAATTCGAAAGTTGTTCTGGATTAAAGATAAATCAATCGAAATCTGAAATGCTTTGGCTAGGATCACTAAGTCACCGGAATGACGCAATTTGTAACCTTCGGCTCAGTCATGAACCAGTATATGCCTTAGGCGTTCACTTCTCTTATAACCACGAAACCGCTGTTAAAAAAATTTTCTTAGAAAAATTGGAAACATTAAAAAAGACCCTTAATATGTGGTCTCAAAGAGACATTTCATTACAAGGTAGAATTAACATTGTTAAAAACTTAGCTTTGTCCAAGCTTATATTTGTATGCAGCGTATTGGAAACTCCGGAGCATTTTGCAGACGAAGTTAACAAACTAATTTTTGATTTAGAACTATAAACCGGCGAAGATTCGTAGAACAACTCTGATTAAAAGTAAAAAGAAGGTGGCTTAGACATGAAAGATTTCTCTTTCTTCGATAAAGCGTTGAAACTTACTTGGGTCAAACGACTTTGTTCCGAAATTAATGCTCCGTGGAAGTATATTCCAACCTATTTCTTAGCCAATGTAGGTGGAATAGAGCTGTTTAATTGTAATTACGACACGAAACTTCTTAATCTTAACAAACACATTCCATCGTTCTATAAACAAGTCATCGGTTACTGGCAAGAAATTAAGATAAGCACTCCTGGAAACAAAGAAGCTGTGCTGCAGGAAATCACCTGGAACAACAGATTTATAAAGGTTAATGGAAAATCCGTTTTTTACTCTAAATGGTGCCAAAACGGCATCAAGCAGATAAAAGATCTCTTCAACGTTCCGAAAAACTATTTTTTTTCCGTATGGAGTGCTAGCCGACAAATTTTATATAAAAAGATGTCATTTTTTAACCTACCGCAGCCTTTATCGGCCATACCGAGTGAATGGAAAAAATGTTTGTTCAAAAATGAAAGCAACCCAACACCTGCATTAACCACATGTACTTCAAGTAGACCCCTCTCCTGTGAGACCTTATATCAAGAACTTCTCACCCGGCAAAAATTACCCAGTCCCACCGCCGAAAAAAGGCTTGAACATTATAACTTTCAGCGTGACGATTTTTCTAAGATTTACCTTTTACCTTTTAAGGCTACAAAAGAAACAAAACTAGTTATGTTCCAATACAAAATCATTCACCACATCTTATTTACTAACTCATTATTGTACAAACTGGAAAAAGTTTCGTCTCCGCACTGTCCATTCTGCCCCGCAATACATCAAACTGTTACACACCTGTTTGTTGAATGTGCGCAAGCGTCAATCTTTTGGTCTGAATTTCAAAATTGGATTTTGCAATTATGCAACCTTGAGTTAGATCTGTCCCCCCACGAAGTTATACATGGAATTATTCGCCAATTGAGTCCACCATGTTTAGCTCTCAATCATCTCATAATACTCGGAAAGTATTTTCTTTATGTTAATGCACTAAATAACGATAAATCATCTCTTATTGATTTCAAAAGATTAGTGCAGGATAAGATAGAACTAGAAAAATACATAGCAGTTACCTCGGGACAACAAAACTTTTCTTTTCTAAATGGCAGAACTTTACACACATTTTTGTTGATTGTACATAAGAGTGGTTTCCGTCAATGTACCACATTTTAATTTTGGTTGTATTCAGTAACCTTTGCAGTTTTTGTTTGTATTGTATACTGTGCAATATTATAGCGATTGTAAGTACTTGCAACTTTTGTTTTGTATTTTATTTTTTCTTTCTACTTCGCATTGCTTTTTATGTTGTAAATTAATACTGTTTGGAAAGTACTGTAGTCATTGTACTGTTTGTATTGTAAGTATAGTAACTTTTGTTAATAAATGTTGTGTATTGGAAAAAAAAAAAACTGTTTCCAGGAGTACCCAACGAGAATATACTTCAAAACCACTTAAAATAGCATTGTTACATGTATTTTAGTATTTAAACGGTAGATATACGCATGTTTTTATCCCCTAACAATTTTTCATCTGTTCGGATTTCCTAGCTGAAAGTCTAGTAATGATCCGAAAATTATAGGGATCAAAACTTACCTTTTCGAAAATTTCAGCCAGAAAAAAGGCTCCCGAAAATTCTAGGTGACCTTTTTAGGGTAAAAGTCCGTTAAAAATGGGCAATTATACCATTTTCAGGTGTTCGAATATCCTAGGAGAGGCAGGCAAGCAAGAAATTTTACAACAAATGTTCCGAAAATTCTAGATCTCAAATCGTCTTCCGAACAGATATTTTCCGAAAATTAAAGTTGGGTGCCCCTGTGTTTCTCTTCCAGAAAAGCACATGTTGGTGCCATAATGAGGCTCCTGTGGCTAAGCCCGTTACGGTCGCTAAGATCACTAAAACCGTTCAAAAGTCTATCTCTAGCTTTCTCAGTAATGGTCATCTCAGTAGTGGTTGATAATTAAATTAAACAAAATTACAGGACGCCAAAATTAAGCACGTTTAGCCAAAATTTGTATTCTAGCGAAACAGCGACAGCGACAATTGTATTGCAGCGAAAAAACGACAGCGACCTTTGTCTCTAGCCAAATAGGCGACACGTGGGCTGGAAAATGAGCGACAAAGGGACATCAGAAGCCCCCTTGGAAGGCCTCACAGTTGGCAAGAGGCCTTGTTCAGTTGCCTTCATAGAGTATTGTGAACATTCCGGTTGACTTGTTGAAAGTATAAAGGGATAACGAGATTTAATGAGGAATGGTTTCAACTGTAAAGAACATATTTGGTAGATAGAGTTTATGTTTATTGAGTTCAAGGCTTTGTCTGTTTACAGAAGAACAATTTGAAAACGTCTTTTTTTTTTTTTTTTTTCAGAGCAATCCTTGGTTCAGACTTCCATTCTTGAGCTATTCAGTAACCTCGGGGATTAGACGAGAATTAATTCTGAATGATGATAAAATATGCTTTCTTAGCAATTGTGTCTTAAAAGAAACATCTGCATCAGGTAAAGAAAATATTTCTATTGAGGTACAATCAGAAAATTTGTTAATGCGAAAATTGTTGTCTTTTAATCAGTGTCGCACTCTATTTGGAGATTACATCTGGCGACGGGGGGCTCTGGGGTCCCCCCCCCCCTTTTGTAAGCCGTTTTTTACTCAAACAACTTACAATATTCAGGTTGCGAAAACGCGAGTACCCTCTCTTTGACAGAGTGTGACCCCCCCTTTGAAAAATCCTGGCTATGCCCATGACTTGTAGGTTGTAATGGTCTAGCTTGACTTCACGCCCTTTCGTCCCTGCAAAATTCCTTCAATGTTGAATCGACAATATTGATTAGTATGACAAATGTTTCGTGTATTTACCAAATTTAGGGTGATTTGACGTAAACAATCAAATGGATGAACTAAAGCGTCATAAGGAGAGGAGAGACGTTTTTATTCGGTACTAAATTTATGGTCAGTGAGAACAGGGTTTATTGAAATGGAACTTGTTTTTATTGAAGTTTACGCCATATTTTTTGATGAATTGGTCACAAGTTAGCAGTCGATTAACTTTGGCGAGACATTATTCTATCGCTTGCTAGGAAAGGAGTTTTTAATTTCTTGATGGAAACAGTGCTAGGGGTTTCTTACGATGAATGACTGTACTGCGTTTTTACAAACGTGTAAATAGTCCGACTTTCCATCTTTTTAGTTGGAGGACGTTTGGCCCTTTGGCCCTTACTTTAATACGTTAGTGCTGTAATATTTTCTGCATAAAAACTTACTGTTCAGCTCCATAATAGTTATGCAAGCTTTTTGCGGGTAATGAACACAAAGGCATTTCTCAATATTTTGATCCACTCTTAAATTGTTCAACATTTATATAACTGAGGACAGTATTGTAAATTGGTCCTCTGAAGCATAGTGTGGGACTTGGCACTACATGTACTCCAATTTGTACATGTCTATTGAAATAAATGTATTGAAAATGCTTACTGGTGAAGTCGTTAGAAGGATTGTCCAAATATGATATAGAAAATTCATGATTTTTAACTCCCCACGTGGGCTCCATTTGTGTCCATATGCGTTTTCCACGTATTTCCATCGGTCGATTATCGCAGTAACCCATCTAAAACCATTCCCTTCTTCTTGGACAAATAGGGAGCAAATATGAAACGTTTACCAAGATCAACTTGAAGCGTTGTGATCTTGAAGACGGGGCTTTTAGTCATTGAGGAATGCGAATTTGTGTTGTCGCGAAAGAAGATTATCTGGCAAATCTTTATACCCAAACCAATTCTGCAAGGTAAAGAAAAGGTGTCGGGATCATCCGCAAATGAACTAATATTTATATCAGACAAGTAAATACAGGGTGAAAAGGGATCACAATTAGAAACCTTCTAATTGTGGGATGAACTTAGAAAGTGCAGCTGCTTTACGAGGCTACCTGTACGAATGATGGTATATTTATCGTAGTTTTGGTGATGTTCAGTTTCTAAGTTTCGTGTTTCAGTTAGACCTAATTTAGCGAGCAGGATGAAAGACAGCATTACTTACCACTCTGATTTTCTTGTCTTGTCCATCGAAGTTCTGCATCTCGCGTTAACACACCTTGAATTGGTTTAATTGAATGTCTTCCACCCACACCGAGGCCGCATCGTGCTTTTGGTCAAGTCGTGCCTGTCCGGCTGTTACCAGTACGTAAGGCGTATAAGCAAAGCTTTTATGAAAGAAGAATTTTGAAAAACGGTAAAGGACAGGGGTAAAAGTTTTTTTTTTTAAATAAAGGTAATGTTTATAGGGAGAAAGCAGGCTGTCGTAGCTCTTTTCTGTAGCTAACCAAGAATGACATGCTTTTGCAATTGGTTCCGTCCCACCCTTCTGTCATAGTTGTTAGTCCAGCTACTGTTTTTATCGGTGCTTCTTGGAAAGCCAAGTAGTCAACGAATGTGAGCCCGCCATCAGGTGTTAGGCGGTCGTTTATTCCCGCCTTTAGTGTACACATGTCAAACAATGTGAATTTGACATTCTCGACCCAGGCCACCGCAGCATCGTGTGTTAAGCTTCCGGTGTAGTTGAAGTAATTGATGGATGTCAGTACGTAAACTAATTCACGGGTGGACACGAAACTCGTCTTAAACTGAACCAATCTGCATTTGACGTCAACTGTATCTAGAGTGAACGTAACGCGAACCCTCTGAATGACAAACGTTCGAAATCAAAAACATGGGAGAGCGTTGAGATTGTAAATGTTTCTAATGCAAGGAAAAATAGACCAGTTATTTTGAAGTTTCTATTTCTTTATATGTAATGATCTTCAAAAATGAGTGATTAATTAATGCAAAAATCGATTCCTGGCCCAATCATGATATTGTAACCAATTTCTAGCGAAGGTCCGAATGAGGAAGGGACAGAAACTGGAAAGTATTCAGTTTGGCATACTGGTGTGATTTAAATTCTTTTGACGTTTTCTGTTACTGCATGAACCATCTTCAAATGGCAACACTTGTCTTTACAGACTTTGTATTTGTACTTTGGCAGATACTTTGATGAGTAAATCCGTTGTTGTCGCGGAGGGACTCAGATTCATTTGTAGCATATGGAATGCAGACACACGAATGACTGGTTGCATCGCCTTGCACACTCCGTAATAATATGGGCAAGTGACTTCGTTACATGGGTGATAACCTGAGAGAAATTTCATAGTTTAGCCGAGATCCAAATGCATATGGTATTACAGCAAAGTTCTGAGTTTTAAATGCCACGTTTGCTTCTTTTTTAAACTGGATTAAACGGTTGAAGACTGGGAAGACACTAAAATTGTCCTTTTCTTAATTTTTGCGTTGAACGAAAGAGAACGAATAGTAATCAAATCGCTTGTCGAAATCAGTCACTCGGGTATCGGTCGATAACATTCCAGTTCACATCTTGGCCGCCATTTTGGGACATCTATCTCTGTATCTGGAGCACGAGTAGTTCTCGGAATGCGTACTTGCGCAATTGAGAGTTCGTATTTCACGGAGGCGTGCACTCTGATGCGTTACCATCCTTTGACTTGAACGACAACATGTCAAACAGTTTACAAAATTGGCTATTTTTGTGGAACTTCTAATTGGTGTTCTCGATTTGAACACACTTAACTGGTGTGTGATTATCCAGTTTACTTACGGCCTCTATTCTGAACGAAGCCGAAACATTTGGAAGGAAAAAATAAGTTTGTTCTCCATAGCTGTTTTCTTTTACAAATTCACGAAATTGAACCTAATTTTAGTCATTGCAACTTCAAATGATGCCATGATTCGTCGCGCGTATAGTGCGTTGTGTGGACCTTACAAACGACTCATCGACGACATCAACAACAGACAAACAACACACTGATTTACTCTATCACAGTACTGCCCAACGTATTCTACGATACACGTAGAGACCTTATACCTATAGACGGATAGTTTAGTTTTCGCAGCCAATTATATCTAGGCTAAACTGACAGTCGACCAATAATATCAACTAGCGGAGTTCTTATAGTATCTAGTGACGTTACACAAATCACTTGACTCTAAAGATGACTTCCGCTCAGGTTGTCGAAACGTCAGTTAATATCATCTCAAACAGTCCTTGCGTGTCAGGACTTCACTCACCCGGACGATCTTACTTTCTGGGTTCAAACCATTTACTATTATACTTACGTTCCGCAGTGATGTAGATGACAGTGATTGGGTCGTTAGGCGTGTCCTACCGTTGGATATCTTTCAGGTAAACCTCAAAATTCCGTGCTCGTTACGTTCTGAAGTAACAAGTTAAAAAGAAAGTTAAGTTGACGCATTTGGGAATCAGGTCTCAATTAAAGCTCTGGTACTTAGTTCAAACAAATATTGTCCTGTACCTATATTGGGAAAAGCTAATGTCTCAAGTTGAGACAGGATATCGCTTGAATTTAACAGTTTCCTGCAGAGGTGAATGGTCGGTTGCCCGCGTGTTTTATAAAAAAAAAAAGGTTAACTCCTGAATGGCGTTGTTGTCAGCGTCGATAGTTGCTTTAATGTTGTCTTTGTAGTGCTCAGCAGTTGTAATCTTGGTTGGAGGAGTGTAAAATTCCTGATCAAATTTCACGGTCTCAAAGAATTTTAGTAAGAAGTTAGTCTTATTAGGAGGTCACGTGACGTCATCGCCGCCATTATCTCTTATTAGGGAGCTTACGAAACGACGACGCCGACGGCAACGACGACGCTACAAAACAATAGGTTTAGTGAGCAAAAACAATGGTTCTGCACGCTCTGCACGTGCGTTTTACATTTTGGTACATTTCTTTGCCGTCATCTCCTAAATGACGACGTGAAATGACCAAATTCAAGGTTCTGTGGAGGACGTTAGCACATGACGATGAATTTTCAGTTCTCTCTCTACGCTTCCAACCCACTCATACCAGTTTAATTCTTCGACAGTTATTACACATTTTTAACGCGATACGGCATGAAATAGTTTCGCAGTGATATAAATAACGCGAACTCGTATTTTTAAATGAAGTCCTCGTAGCCGTCGTCGTCCTCGTTTCGCAAGCTCCCTATTAGCTTCTTCTGTTCGTCCACCAGAAGTCGTACATGTCTCCATTGTTATTAACGATGAAATGATATATGAAATGGATCATATACGAACTGCGGATATGAAATCAGTTGGAGCTATGATCCTCGCGGTTATGAACGCAATTTTTGGAATTGCGTAAAGAAGCCTGAGAAATTCAGGACTTCATCAGGGTTTGAACCCGTGACCTCGCGATACCGGTGCGACGGTCTAACCAACTGAGCTATGAAGCCAGTGACGTTGGGAGCTGGCCAATTGTGGGTTCCAATGTTCCCGTGAGGAATGAATCAGCGATGGAATGATATATGAAATGGATCTTATATGAACTGCGGATATCATGAAATCAAGTAAAGTATCGCGAGGTCAAGGGTTCAAACCCCATTGAAGTCCTGAATTTTTCAGGGTTCTTACCAATTGCAAAAATTGCGTTCATAACTGCAAGGATCATAGCTTCACTTGATTTCTATTGTTATTGGTGTCTCTAGAGGTTGGTTGAAACGTCCTATTGCATGCAGAAACTAGCGCTTTGAAAGGAACTGTTATTTTACTGTAAACGAGAAAGAGAAAGCATGGCTCGTATAATATTAAATAACTTAATTATGAAGACTTCTTAAGGCAAATTGATTATAATCGAACGTCAAACGTCTCGCCGGTTAGAGCTTCATCAGTGACTGATAAGTTATTTTACAAGACAGAATATATAACGTTTGCAGTCTCGTAGAAAACTTATGTTGCTTTGGTGGATGCGAACTAAATTCTTCGCCGAACGGTAATATGTTGAAAAATACGGCGATGCCATGCCTCGTATAATATTAAATAACTTATGAAGACTTCTTAAGGCAAATTGATTATAATCGAAAGTCAAACGTTTTGCCGGTTAGGGCTTCATCAGTGACTGATAAGTTATTTTACAAAGCATCCAAAGCAACATAAGTTTTCTACGAGACTGCAAACGTTATATATTCTGTCTTCTAGGTTGATCCGATGCTTTGGCGGCAACAAACTGTGAAATGGAAGACTTGACAAGTTTGTCAGGATATTTTAGTCGAGAAAACAATAATTTCAGTCGATCACATTCTTCAGTCGGAAGTAGTGCCATTTGGATGAAAGTCGAAATGCACGATCAAGCATCGTTTTTAATAATCCACGTTTGTACCGGTCTTCTACATGGCTTTTGTAGTGTAGCAGGGGGTCAGTATTTGTGGGTTGTAACGTACACATTCGTTTCAACATGTGTATGTTTGTTGAGCAGCTGGATGCCCAAAAAGGAAGCATGCTATTACTCTCCATCTCCACTTGTTGGAGAAGTTACTTAAGAGTTTAAAGTAAATATTTTTGCTATCATATTAAGATGCTCCGTTTTGCCGACGTATTTATCTTTATCTGTACCCTTTAGGGTAGAATATTCTGACAGAAGACGTAAGGGTAGAATATACCATGCAAAGAGTTCAATTAATATCCCATTACCTTCATTTGCATCCACCTTTTTCTGATAATTCTCTCCTGGCCAATGCCAATTTAATTAATGAACTAAGCTTTTAAAAGGATCAGTTAAACATATAAAACTGGGTCTTTAAATTTCCTCTTTCACTTTTCTATGCCGGTTCCTGCATGTTGAAGCTTTCCAAACAGTTGCTTCCTTTCCTTTAGTTTGAACTGTTTCTTTGAACTGTTTCATTAGAAGCCATACAATAAGCCTCTTAGAAGCCCGATGTCATGACCTGTTAGAGCAAAAGTCGTTTTTTCATAACTCTTTATTCTCCTGTTTTGATTACGTGTACCAAATCGATTCCTGGTCGTGATTGGTTGCACTCGCAACCTATCGATCACTTCTCACCATATGTCGTTTTAGGACTTAGTCTTTGCGCAATATGGACTAGCGGAGCAGTGATTTTCATTTCCCCTTTTTATGTAAGCACATTTATGTGGTCAAGAAACCTTGCAAACGAGTGTAATGGAATAGTTTCAAATTGTGCAGAAACGAAAGAACAAAGCAAAGAAAAATGCCAATTATTCCCTTGAACCTCGACTCTGTTCTTTTGTTGCTGCACAATAGACCATATTCGTATTCTCAGTATTTAATTGGAACTAGCTTGCAATAAAGGCTAATGCGGGGAATATGTTAAAAAGTGTTTGCATTTGAAGAGAATCCCCCGATTTAGCCTCTATTGCAAGCTAGTTTCAGTCCAATACTGAGAATACAAATATGGTCTATTCGAAAATAGCCTATTTATTTAATCTTTTATTTTATTGAATGAAAAGTACAAAGCATAATCATCATAGTGAGGTATACTGCGCTGCTTGATTAATATTTTAACCTGGTTCTCCGAGATATCTTGCAAAATATTAGTGTATCCTTCAGCTGTGAGGATTCAACTTATATTGCAACAACTCGGTAATAGGAAGGAGTGAAGAACGTTTCAATTAGCGCGAAGGAGTTTGATCTTTAATATTATTGCTTAATGTCAGTTCCTTTTTTTAAGACTCTCAGTTTACTTTCAGGGATGTAATTATATTCCATCTTTTGACTTCGAACGTCAGCTCCGAATTCAAGAGCGAAGGTTAGGAGTGGGACAAATAATATTATTTGTTTCTTTGTTTGTTTGTTTGTACCAGGACACGACTTTGGAGATCCATTTTGACGATTCGCTATTTTACGAGAACACAGGCGCATACAAAATGATGTACATTCATCGCTGTGTCACCCCAGCAGTAATATCACTTGTTGCGACGTTTTGTGGAATTAGAATCTGTGGACCAGCCCAGGCTCAAAGCAGAGGTAGATTTTAATACATGAATTAACAAATAAGAAGAGGTGACGTCTTATTGTATAAAAATTGATTACGCCCATAGAAGAGGCTGCAATCAGTAAAGGCTATAATCATCTATGGTGACGTTCTCTTTCTATCTTTTTTTGACATTTCAACTTGATTATAGGAAATATTCTTGCCACGGCATCTACGTCGTTGCTGCTTTCGAGTCCTCTACGCATCGGTGGACTCCACAATGAAGCCAATGACACAGTACCTTCAAGCAATCTTCCATCTGAAGAGGAAATCAGATCCTTTCTCATGACTTCAATAGGATGGAACTGCACCCAGTCTATTGAGGGTATCGCACTTTTCCTATCTGTCTCCTTTAAATTTCATTTATTTTATTCCTTTCTAGCTTCCAAGCTCTGAGGACAATTTTACTTTTTTTCGTCTGGTTTCAACACCGTTCCTCCCTCTTCACTTCCTCAATAGTTCGGGTAGTTTATAAATGTTCATTGAACTAGACTACTGACGAAAATTTTGGGCAATGAAGACTTGTAATTTTGAAAGCCGTTTTCGTTGACGTCGCCGTTGTAGATCATAAGGTTCCTACTTTAAGATCTACGACGGCGACGTCGACGAAAACGTCACTTCAAAATAGAAATTTGCAACATCTTAAGGACGTTTGCGCCAATTGCTACTGCGCATCCTGACAGCGCACGCAAATTCACATGCCACGTCATGCATCGAGCGCGCGCGCTAAGTACTAAAATTGACAATGATAGGGGAAATGGCCATTGCTATAGCTTTGCTTGGATTTGACGATCTTGGATGTTCGGTGACCCCTACTTTTCTTTTCAGAAACAGATTTTATTTACAATTATCTCCACATTGTCCTAAAATGAACGAAAAATCAATGTGGGAAGTTTAAAAAAATTCAAGATTTCTGTCCTCGGGACATAGAATCCTGCAATCTTGCGGCTGCAAGGCGCATCAAACTATCGTCGCTAAATGCGAACTTGTTCTTTAAGGAACCACAATAGTTATGTAAATTCACTTGATGGGTCCACTTGAACAAAGTTTGGTAGAGAACATTTCACTTCAACGTTGTAATAGCAATTATTTGGGCTTACAGTCACTGTGGCCTTATTCGCTAAAGAAGCCGGATTTTTTCAGATTTAGGGTGTTCTTCCGGGCAAGTTATCTCCAAAACGAAGTCGGTGACCCCCCATTTTTTTTACAATTCTGACATTACTAACTCATCATCTTTCAATGGTAAAATTTGCTGAAAAAAATCAAAGTTAGAAAATTTTCGCGCGAACGTCCTTAAGTCTTTCGCAATTATTACTGCGTTGAAAGTGTGAAAATCCCAGTTGGAAAATGAGTAATATTTCTCTGATTTCTTTTTTTATTTTTTATTTTTTACTTTTTTATCCTCAGTCTTCCGGTAACAATTGGAAATTTCACTAATTCTTGTTAACCTTCAATGGCGTCGAAAGTCATTGTAACGCGAACGGCGTTTTAGTGGATGTTTAAACAAAATATACCCTCACGGAACTCAAGAATGTAACGTCAATAGACCTTATTCACGATGACCGCCATGTTCGATTTGCTATGAATTAGCTACACACTTCTGAGGGGGCAAACAACACAATTTCGAGAGGTTATAACGAATATCTTAGCCACACAGATGATTTGTTTCACGTTTATTGAATGTTTATCGCCTAAGTAGTAAAACAGAATGATTACACAAGTTACTTCGTTTTTTTGTCAGTGAAAAATGAGCAGATAACGAAGTAAAAAGTCAAAATGTCAAAGGCAATAAAAAGATATAAAGTTATTGTAAAAAGTACTTAATTCTAAATTCTTAATTATAAATGCACTTTTAGCAATGTTATTTCAATATTTCATTATTTACGGTCATGTTAACTGTCAGGTATTTATTTAATTGCATATGCTCTGTGACACGGATGAAGTCTTGTTTGCACGCACGCCATTAAAATAGGAAGGGATTTTTTGCCTCTAATGGCAAATAAGTTGTTTTTTTTTTCAATAATTTTTTCGCTGGAAAAGGTTTTTGTGAGATTTCCAGCCCTTGTGAATTTTAATATCATGTTGTGTAATTTTCGAGCTTAACAAATTTGCATACGTGGGTTGAAATGTGATACGGGAGGATTGTTGTGGTAGTGCGCTGTAAGCAGCGTGTGCATAAGTCACGAAAATAAACAGGTCTGTTGGAAGCGTGCTTGAGTTTCAACAAAATGAGCCCCAAAATCAGCAAAAATATGTGAATAATAAAGTAGCTGCTATTTCCAAAACGATAGAATTACCTGGTGATAAATAACCTGGTTTTGGAAAGTAAATTTTTGACTTCCCAGAAACAATGGTCAACCTCAAGAGTTGTGCGATTGTTTGTTTGTTTGTTTGTTTGTTTGTGAACTTTATTTCAACACGGTATATTCATCAGTTATTAATTCATATGTAACTAGACCCTCCGTGAGGGTCCACTGGGTTGCCTGTGGTACGTGCAGCGTTCCAGGCAATTTTTTTCAAGTTGGTGGGTCATTAAGACCATTTAAGGGGTCACCCAGAAGTCATACCAGCAGAGGCCCTTTGGCTCACCGGTCCGCACACGTTCGTACGACGAAACAGCTCCTTTTCTGAGGTTAAAACCTGGCTACCGGCCTATTAATTAATCATTTGTCAGAAAGAAGAAATTCCTGTCCTCTTTAAAAAAAATTGACACGCATTGCTTACGTGTGGTAGTGAAGTAACACAGCGATTTATTCCATAATGTCAACTGAGCTGTGTGTTGTCTTCCAGGAGATTCAAGTTGTCCTTGCGTAATATGTAGCTATAACAGTGCACGATATTGTTTTGGTATTGTCTATCATTGTAGTGCTATGGTAGAAGTCTTGGGTAAATAGCCTGAGAATACATGTGGTTACTAGCAAAGTACTGAGCCCAGAAAGATTGAAAAAAATAAATGGGAAGTGAAAAACATTGTCTTCTGAGATGGCATGTTGACAGTTGTCTTTGCGTAATATGTAGGTCTAACAGTACACGATATTGTTTTGGTATTGCCTATCATTGTAGCGCCATGGTAGAAGTCTTAGATAAATAGCCCCTTTAGAAGACATGTGGTTACTAGCAAAGTACTGAACCCAGAGAGACTGAAGAAAATAAAAGGGAATCGAGAAACATTGGCTTCTGGGCTGACATGTTGATCATGCAACTTCTTTCCACCACAAGTGTAAGCGTGCACTGAGAGCATCTGACAGCTTTGTAAACAAAAGTTGAAAGCTGAAATTATTTCCTATTCGGCAGGGTTAGTATCGGGATGGGCGACCTAAGAAATATACCACTCAGTAACAGAAGCATAAGACAGAGAATTCCATTTTAATGCTATCAAATGCGAACCAAGCAAGATACAGATTTTGTTAGCTTGCTTTATGCAAAACAAATATTGATGTGTCAAATGATGCCAAGATACCGGGTTTTTGTTTTTGTTAGTTTTCTTTTTCTTTCAATTGTTATAAATTTTGACAAGAAATGTGCGAATTCAACACAAAGATCACTCTCAGAGGTCACAGTGACCATTGTTTCTGGAAAATCAAAAATTTACTCTCCAAGACAAGGTTATTTATCACCAGGTAATTCCATCGTTTTGGTAATAGCAGCTACTTTATTATTCATCAGCGTCACAATATTTTGCCGATTTTGGGGGTCATTTTGTTGAAACTCAAGCACGCTTCCAACAGACCTGTTTATTTTCGTGACTTATGCGTTACCACAAAAATTCTCCCCGAATCACATTTCAACACATGTATGCAAATTTGCTAAGCTCGAAAATTACACATGATAAATTTACAAAAGCTAGAAATTTCACAGAAACAAGCAACATATTTGCTATATGAGGCAAGAAACCCTTCCTATTTCAGTTGCGTGCGAGCAAGCGAAACACACAATCACAAAGCATATGCAATTAAATAAATTTCTGACAGTTCACATCAAACCCTTTTCGAAAGAACCTTGACCGTAAATAATAAAGCACAAAAGAGACAACAAGCTTCCATTCAAATAATTTTTCACTGTCACATTTCCAATTTGTTTTTACCTTTGCTGAGTTGAGTCTTAAAATGAATGTTACTTGCCAGACAAACAGGCAAACTTTAAATAGATGCGACTTCAGTAAACACTGTGAGACACACAACAGAGATCACAGATCTACTTGTGGTGTTCGATTCCTTCTCTGTCTTTGTTGAACCCGTAAGTTACCAGAGAAATTTCCATTTGGTTTCAGTGTTGTACGTAACACCACCTTGGCGAAATATTAGAAGTACAGCATATTTTGATTTCGGCTCGACGGGCGAAAGATTCACGCTGTCAAAGTCCATTACTCGTCGCTTTTTTAAGATTCCAGATCTTTATGTTTCACCGCCTGTCTTGACGTTCCATTCTTGAGCTCCATGTGGGTATATTTTCTTTAAAGATATACTAAAAAGCCATTCGCGTTACAATGACTTTCGACGCCATTACAGGTTAATTGCGCAGAGCAAGCTACGCATTACCCCAGCCCCCTCAAACCTAACAAAATACGCACAGAAGACTCCATGCACAAAGACACCACCTAGCAGGGGAGTGACAGGCAAGACTTTTCCCGACACGGAAAATAACAAAAAAACCCACGAAATGAAACCGAGATTCCGACTGGGTTTGGCAACCCAGTAATTACATAATTAAACTAACTATATCTAACTAACAATATCCAATCCTACATCTAATCCAAAACCATAAAAAACTGCTTTACATGAATGCCGTGTCTAAAATACAAAAATTACTTAAGAGGATAAAATGAGTTGAGTAGATGACTAAAGTCACTTAAAGATTCTGCCCGCCGCAGATCAGAAGGTAAACTGTTCCAAAGTACCGCACCACTGTAACTAAAGCTGTT
>NC_090888.1:5087763-5095263 GCF_036669925.1 Montipora capricornis | reverse complement strand
GTATAAACTCTTCCCCTCGCCCACGGTTTTGGTGGATCGACCACTATTTTTATCTGGCAAATCTAAAGAAAGAAATTCTTATTTCGGTCAACTTTGCAATTAAGAATGGGTTACGAGACTCTTTATGGGCAGGGAATGAATTTAATCAAATAGATTGTGATTTCCTTACTTGTTCCGCAGATCATTTGATGCCGGTGCCCTAAAATGACATAGAGATAAATTAGTTTTTCTCTTGATAAGAGGAAGTTTTCGTACAGACAATAGCAGAGGTCAAAACTAATGTCAACAGGGCCTTTTATTCGTTTTACTGGGCTAATTCGTTGTTCTATGACTAACACGACAAGTAGTGTTCAAAATTGTCTAGCCATAGTAACAGACAGTGGAAATCAGAAGAACAACAAAGCTAGCTAGTTGTCGAAGCTAGACAGACTAAAATTCCTCTGAAAGACAACACATCTGAAATTAATCAAATTGGGAAATTGGTTCATAAACAAAAAAATGCGGCTACAATTATCTCTTTTACCTTTTCCTGTGTCATGGTGGATTATAGATAACGCTACATTGAGAACAAGCAAATTTTGGATTGAGCAGCCATGTGGCCGAGTGATGTCTATGAATGAACTCAGAATTTTCGCTAGATTTTTTCATTTCAGCTATGGATAAATCAAGACAAACACAACCAGATGCACATTTAACCCATTGGGTGATCAGTTTTAAATGCATAAAAAAGAAAAAAACCAAAATAGTGCGAATAAGTATGGATGAATTCTTACCTTTTTCACGGTAGATTCCTCATCTAACCGTCCCAGTCTAATGTCGTGTACTATCTTAAAGTCTTTAAATTTGGTGATTTCATGTCGCTAGGGAACCTCAGCAATAGGGACCTTAAGATCTACGACAGCGACTTCATGGAAAGCGTCACCTCTAAATATCACAAAATAATTATCTTCTTCATTTCTTACAATTTGGGTGGAGTATCCTAAAAAATAAATTGGTACGAGCAATTACAAATTGAAAATAGACAATAACAAATTCTCTGTTGCATGCTGACGTTGCCATCAAAACCTCAAATTTGGTAACTTCACGTCGTCCTTATCCAGAGTACCGCAAGACTTCGTCCTAAAATCCATCCTGCAAATGCAGCACGATAATTTATGTTCTTTTAACCAGTGATATCATTGTTTTACGCTGTTGTTGTCACCGTCGCCGTCGTAAAATCTTAAGCTCCCTATTGACGACGGGAACGGCAACGAGCACGTCATCTCAAGACATAAATTCTCTTTATTGTAATCACTTCGCGATTATTCCAAGCGTTTTAACATGGCAATGGTGTGAAACCGACATGAGTCACGCTTAATTTAGGGAAGAAAATGAAAATTTATCTTAAAGTGCTCGCGTCGTTCATAAAGCCTCAAATTCGGCTATTTCACGTCGTTGTTTTGCTGACGACGGCAAAGAAATGGACAAGAGTGGAAACGCACGTGCAGAGCGTGCGAGCTATTGTTTTTGCCCACTAAATATGCAAATTTGTGACGTTCTCGTTGCCGTCGCCGTTTTTGTTGTTAAAGATCCCTGAAGTTGTTAAGGGCACCGCAAAAATATGTGCAATTAAGTTTCCTCTTTTAACCGACGTTGTTTTTGTTGACGACCGTGTCTTAGATTTTAAAGTGCTCATTTACAGGAAGAGAAATCTTAAGGGAGATATCTGCTGGCGAATATCACTTTTATGTTTTCCGCCTGGTCTTCTAAGTTACGATGAATTGTTGTTGCCAAGAAATATCATATTTAAATGCGTGAGTTGAAGTGCGTGACATGACAGGCTAGGGTTGGGGGTGACTCGTGTCAATGTATTGTATCCCCATCTATTGTTTTGAGGTTAGGTATTTGTGACCTTGCTACCACGCGGTTATTAGGGAGTTTAAGAAACCACGACGGCTACTGCAACGAAAACGTCACTTCAAAATATACGGTTGAGCTACTCTAACTATTTCGGGATTATTCCATCTTGTTTATATTATACAACATTTGTGAAGTGTCCTATAACTGGATCGGTACCGACGGCTTTGAAGTAAAGAGTGAGACTGAAAGATTCACCGTAGTTTGTCCACGTTGTCGTCAAAACCTTAAATTTGGTCATTTCACGTAATAATTTTGACGAGTACGGGAGAGAATTGTTCAAAATTGCGTGCCGTACGTGCAGCACGATCATTTTGGTTCTTTTAACCAATAATATTTCTGCTTTTTGGAGTTTTCGTTGCCGTAGCCGTCGTCGTTTCTTAGACTCCCTATCCTTTCGAGAGCACACATCGTGTAAAAATCTTACTTTTATCCCTCCTCCTCCCCTTGCCCTGTCCTCTTTTCTTCTTTTATTTTAAGTAATATGATATATGAATACATTATGTTGTGTTCTTGGGCGAGGCACTTTACTCTCATGGTACCTCTCTGCACCCAGGCGCATAAATGGGTACCGGCGAATTTAATAGGTGAGGAAGGCAGTGTGGATATTTAGAGAGAAAAAATAAAATTTATGGTCATGCGCTCACGTTTTCCCCATCATCTCAAATGTGGTCAATTCACGCCTTTGTCAGAGCGAGAACGGCATAAAAATATACACAATAGGGAGCTTTAGCAACGACAACGGCGACGGCAACGAGAACGTCACAAATTTGCATATTTAGTGGACAAAAACAATAGCTTTGCACGCCCTGCACGTGCGTTTTTCATTTTTGTCCATTTATTTGCCGTCGTTAGCAAAGCAACAACGTAAAATAACCAAGTTTGAAGTGTTATGGAGAACTTTAGCACTTGGAGATAAATTTTCATTTTTCTACCCCAAATTAAGTGCCGCTAATACCGGTTTCATTCCTGAGGCACTGCCACACCTTTCTCCCATTAAAAAAAGCTTCGGACAGTTGCGAAGTGATCGCAATAACGTGAGTTTATGATTTTACAAGACGTTCTCGTTGTCGTTCCCGTCGTCGTTGCTAAAGCTCCCTAATACTAGTGTAAAACGCACGTGCAGGGCGTGCAGGGGACAAGTGATATCAAAACCTATAGGTTTCCATAGTATTTAACGCTGGTTAGTGCTAACCGTGCTTCGAACAGCCCTAGCCAGAGCTTTTGTTTTTGTTCGTTGGTCCTATTGTTTTATCGAGTTCTCGTAGCCAGCGTCGTCTCCTAACATCAAACTTCACCAACAGCCCCCGACGCTGATAAACAACTTGACAACAGTGGGGACGATTTCTATTTAAAAGTAATTCTTCCCGATGTTTTCAAGCACTGGGGCAAAATAGTTCCTTGTTTGGACAGCTTGACACATTAATTGGAGCTTAACCAAGGACGAAGACGACGGCGACAAGAACGCGGATCTAAAAGTATTATTTCCTGTTATTGTAAGAATTTCGCGATTACTAGTTTGGCATTGAAAGTGTGTATTAAAACTAGAAAGCCAGAATTAAAACTGTTATAAACGGTTTGGCTGTTTGGAGACAAAATTTGAAAGTTCCTCGTTACTGGCTGGCGTTCTCCAATTACCCTTACATCAGGTTGTAGTCAGGACGAGAACAGCGCAGCTAAAAATGTACCAAAATGTAAAAAGCACCTGCAAGAGACAAACTTTGAAAATTCTTTCGTCAGTTTCTGGCGTCCTCCTAACCCTTAATTCTAGTTTAATGTGCTTCGTTCGGTCATCACAAAAGAATCTTCAGATTACAAGAGTGGAGACCTATACCGGTGTAACGGCTTACGATCAAGAATAGAGCGCTTTCTAAAAAGCACCGTACTTCTGCAAATACTTCCCTATGAGAGAATTAACCACAGGCGCACGCAAACAAGCCTAAAGCAGTCCTCGGAGTAACATAACAGACCATCGGCATCGCATACCACTATTAACAATTAACAATAAAGCGTTTTCACGTGACGTCACGGTGGCCAAGTTGGTGTTCCAAAACAAAGAAACGGTGGCCATGTTGGTGTTTTAGACTAATCCTCGGGGAATTGACTTCTATTTTTATGCAAATAGTTTCTTTTGTTTCATTAAATTAGTATCCATTTTAATTACGTCAGTGAAAACGCTCTATAACAAGTAACACAGTCTTTTAAGTTTAGGCCACTTTCAAAAGTACCATAATACTCTTTCTTTGCCTTCCAAAATTTTGCATAAGCACTGTTCCCATTTTCTCTTAGGACCATTCTAAGTCCCAAGAAAAGCAGGAAACCATGCTATAATTATGCAAATTTAATCTAGGAGGGAAAACAAAGAGTATAATGGTATTTTTAGTGGCCTATCAAACCATATCCTCTGAACTCACAATAGTGCCTCTCTTTTCGTTCTCAATTTGCAATAGATGGTTTGCAACAAATCTCTAGAGACAGATAAAAATAATGTAATGTACAATTCCTAGTAGACGAACAGAAGAAGCTGATGAGAGATTTTTGTTTTCGTTCACCGACATGGTGGAGATGACCACCCATGGAAATCTTTATAATGATCTAATATTTTCTAAACAATTTTTTCATCCTGTTTATTCGATTCTCAGTCTTACATAATTATTTGCATCTGCGTAGACCTGCGGGAAACAGACTGGGCCGAGCAAATCCGTGATTTTCAAGAAGAGCATTTTCGTGGAAGAGAGCCCTTGAAGAGATATAGTTGCAGCAATAGGCGTGGTGTGGACGAGAGAAACGCTTCGGAAGAAAAAGAGCATTTTAGCGGAACAGAGCCCTTGAAGAGATACAGTTGCAGCAATAGATGTGGTGTGGACGAGAGAAACGCTTCGGATATTCCGAAGAACGGCGCGGAATCATTACGATGTTTCTGCGATAAATTTTGTGACGAATATGGCGACTGCTGCTTTGATTTCAACAAATTGTAAGTAAAAAATTATAAGCGACTGTCTATATAACCTGTGTAATCTAGTAACCTATATGATCTATTAGTGGATCATGGATTTCTTCAATATCTCAGCGTGGATTATGAATTTTGTTTGTTTTGAAGTGCGGATTGCGGAAATTAACTTGGTGGTCGGTTTCAATTTTATTTTCTGCCTGACCTTAGAACTAGATTAGATTTCATAGCGGTTATCAGTAACTAGCGCCCCTTAACGACATTTTTTCATATTCGAAAATGAAATTTAGGTGGACGTCAATCAAATGTTCCCATGAAACATTCATGGAGTACCGTCATGGAAACATTTCGAAAAAAGGTCTTTCAGGGGTGCGTCTAACTGATAACCGCTGTAACACATCTTTGACCTTCAATGCAATCGGACTTCAGAAAACTCTCGGACCCCGGGATCTCGGCTTCCGGCTAGACAATGCTGACGATGAGGTGACTGAATATGACAGTAGATCTGATGAGGAGGAGACGCAAAATGACGTTTCAGAACTCGATAGAGGGTCCACGTTCTTGTTAGGAACGACTACGAGACTTGGGCGCCGGATAAACAGTAGGCTATTTTTATGATAGGTATTTTTTTTAACGTCAGCTAAGTTACTGAATTTTATTTGGTGCTCACATCTCTAATAGTGCTGCGGGAATTTTTTTGAAACGGGGAATCTTTGGAAGCGGAAATCTTTAAAAGCGGGAATCTTTAAAACGGGAAAAAAAAGAGAAATAAATAAATTCTTTCCCTTTTTAGTATGCAGTTAGCCTGCGAATACAGCCTCCTCTCCTCGCACCCCGTTGCTGGGAGGTTTCACGCGTCCCAAGTGACGGGGAGCGAGGAGAGGCGACTGTATTCGCAGGTAGGCTATTCTGAAGGGAAAGTAAAACAAATAGACCCTTCCAACGGTTTCTTTAAGCGGGCGAAGGCGCTATATCTTGGTTAATTTTCAACAAATCCCTTTCAAACTGGTCAATTTTACTAATTTTAAGGCGCCTGTCGGATTTTGCCTAACTCGTGAACGCCCAAAGTTGGTAAAAACCGTAGAAGTGTCTATTTATTTAATCATAACCACACCATCTACATTAATTGAGGATTATTTAATCAACATTCCACATTCAATTGACAAAATTCGACATTCTTGTGGCTCAAAATTAATAATCCGTGTCACTTTCTTTGCCAGAAACACATAACATATTCTTCAAGTCCGCATTGAATTGTCCTTAAAGGGGCTAGGTCACTCTATTTCAGGCATTTTCAGCACAGATCCAATAGTCATAGCATTAACTAAAATATCAAAATAACTTTTCAAAACTATAGAAGAACTCTAACAAAACACAGGGAGGCCAAGAAGGGACATGGATGGACAAAATTGGAGAGGATTGAAATGGATTGAATTTGGGTAAATTTGAAAAACGTCGGCCCACCTTTTTTCAAATTTATATCAGTCTATATCAAAATGTCATTTACAAAGCTTGAAAATCATTCTCAGTTGTTATGTGGCCGTGATTTTGCAAATGAAAGACTCTTGCTCTGCCAATTTCACGTTTAGAGCTCATAATTAACAAAATTAAAAAAAATTACCTAAAATAGCGTGACCTAGCCCCTTTAAGAAGAAAACTCGTGTTTTCAACTTTTCTCATACATCACTGAAATTTACAAATTGCGATAATTAAGGAGTAAAAACAATGCTGATAACCAAACAGAACAAGAAAGAAATGTAATTCAACTAAATAACTAGCACCATGCAAAGTATGCTTCTATTAGGTTCGGTTACACTAGACCTGTTGCCCATGGGGAACCTTGGAGTTACGGCTTGGGTTGGGTTTACCCTTGTTTATGATTGACTCCCCGTTTGCGGTTACACGCTTGCAAATTACCCAAGGGGAAGGTAAGCGTTGACCTGTTTTAGCGGAAAACTTACCTTTAAGATAAGATAAGATAAGATTTATTAGTTTTTCCACGAATTGGTTTTTAAAAAACTAATTACAATAGAAAATACCCTAAAATTAAGGATCTAAAAAATAAAAATAATAACAACAAAATGTAAATATCGAAGATCTGCAAGTAAAGTTTAACATCGAAGATCTGAACGACGAACTTTTCTTTGGCCTACTTTCGGTAATTGTCACGGCGCTTCTCTTAAATCGTCCACCTCAATTAAGTTGAGCGATTCATCGCTTCATTTTAAGAAGGCAACAAAGACATCGACTTCAGTTACTCTTTCTCCAGTCCTTGCAACTCTACCATTTATATTTTAGACGTCGACATGCCGCTCGCCAGAAAAGGCGTGATTGCGTATTTCCACGTCCGCAGAACTGGTTCCAACGACTTCTAAACGATAGACTGATTGATCACGGGTGGAAAGAGAACTTTAGAGTGTCTCAAGGAACATTTGAAGACCTCACAGATTTTTCTTTTCATTTGGTTGTTTGATTTGGGTGTTGCCGTCTTCTCCTGGTTCCATATCCGTAATAGGATCATCAGTTGTTGCTACGCAATCACCTGCCTCGCCCACACTCACCTCGTCACAGCCTTTTCTCTTTTGTGATGCCACTTTGGTTTCCTTCACAAATTTGGGGTTGACCTTGTCTGAGCTGGCCATAAATCCATCGAT
>NC_090888.1:5072763-5080263 GCF_036669925.1 Montipora capricornis | reverse complement strand
GATTGGCAAGACCTACTCATTTCACTTCGCCGTGTCTATCGCTGGACAGTTTCTTAATGAAGTAATAACTTAGTTTGCTGAATATTTTACTTCAAATTTTCATCGAAACCCATTCCCCATTTTAAAGATTCCCCAGTCCCTATTCCCCATCCCCCATTCTCATTCTCCGATTCTCCGTTCGTCGTTTTAAAGATAGCCGTTTCAAAATATTCCTCAGAAACATTAATTTTGTTTCCTCGGTGGGTTATGCATTTGCACTCTCGCGAGCCAAAATGTGACTGCTTAGCAAGGGTATGGTGTCGTTTCATCTACTAGTAAAATTGAAAGCGCCGTGGAAATATGTAAATACGAATAAAAATATTTAGTACTGCGAGTGTATTTGCACTGCACGAGAACCGTTACCTTCAAGCGCAATGAACGCAGCTAGGACAGTAGCGAAAGGAAAGCTTGAAAAAGGGCATTACGTTTAAGCTTGAAATTTTCTGGCTGCTTTTGGCGATGACCGTCTCTAAAAGTTAATTTAATGTTGTTGTGTTGCGAGCCGATCGTTCGTACTCAGTGTTTCTTCGATTTGAAAAATAAAGCAAACCGTAAATTAGTTCAACCGAAGGACTAAAAGAATGGGGTTATTCAAACGAAACGACCCCACTGATTTGTGACAAATAGCGCGGAAAGAAATGTACATGTAAATATGATATCAATCACAAATAAACTTGAATCGCACGAGATGTTTCATCCGTACTCGTTGTGTGAAGAACCGCAAACATCTAAGCCAAAGCATGAAATTTATACGCTCCCGTTTCTCTTTGATAAGAATTTAACTCAGCGATTTTACACGTTAATGCCCAACACACGAAGCCCAACCTCTTGCAGTTTTCCCCGGGCAGTTTTCTCAGGGTCTAAAGTGCACTTCCAGAATCTGGAAGTCCGTTGTGATTGGTCTACATAAATTCCTGCTCGTTTCAGCAGACGCTCGTGGGAGAGGAACGCGTGACGAATTCCCAAGAGAGTCTGCGTGGGAGGCTGAAAATTGCATGACACGAAGTTCAATTACCACTTTATTACATCCATTTACAAATCTTACCATAATTATTTAATTACTCAAAGACAGGACTTCTGTCAATACCTATATTTTATTGATCCAGTTGAGAACAAAAGTTGCAAACTTCGCCACACAGTGGCTTTCTTTGTCTTCAATTTTCCTGCGATTTGATTGGTTACCTTAAATAAGCCTTGAAATCTGATTGGATGTTTTTTTTAGTGCTCTTTTTTCATTGGCTGGGGGAAAGGTGCGATTTAAAACAAAAAATACTGCGATCTGTGATAAATCGCACTGCTGAGATCGAACCAGATTGCAAAGATTATCAGTGATTTCTAAATGCATGCATAAACATAACAAATTTCTTTAATTTTCCAGACATGTTTCGACGTTACATCTGTCATCTTCAGTGTTACATATTTTGAAATCGCCGTTGAATTTAAAGCGCGCGCGATCTTACAAACTTCGTTACATTGCGTTGTCAATATTGCGTATTAAATCAAAACAGAACAAAACAAAAATTTTAAATGAGTGACGCTTATAATTAGTTCCTTACAGGGAGAGAGTCAGGTTAATGTGTTTCACCTGCTAGTTGAGATCAGGCTTCTCCCATTTATAAACATGGATTCCTTAAGCTTCACTTGGTACCTAGTGGCTGCAGAGTCCAGGATCTCGAAGCAATCCGGTGGGCAGGATGCCTTACAAAACTCTGAACTCTGCAGGTGTTTGAAAACGTTCGAAAATCTGTCTGAAAGTAACTGCTCGCGCACTCGCGATCGTGTGGAGAAGTGTCGGCTGGTTTCACCAACATAACAAGCATTACAACTTGCACACGAAAATTTATAGACCACACGCGTGCGAAGCCCTACAGGGACAGCATCTTTCACATTAAAAAGATTCCTGACTTTGAAAGTAGTGAAGACTAACCTTATATCAATAGGTTTACATAACCGATTAGCAAGTTTGCGTATACTCCTCTGTGCCGTGACTGAGAAGTCGTAAGGGATTTTAAAGAAAAACTTAGGTGTTTCCTCCCTTGACTGCTGTCTGAATATATTTTGAAATATATTTGTTGATAAGGTTCTCAGGGAAGAGATTCCTCCGCAGAATGACAGACAATTTTTGAAGGTCAGTATGGAACCCCATCCAAGCGTTGTTTATCATAAAAGTTCTATCAATCAAGGTTTTGATTAACCCCAATTTGTAGGTAAAGGGGCAAAAACTCAGATAACTGGTGAGCAAACCTGTGAAAGTTTTTTTTCCGGTAAACGGTGGTTACACTTTGGTGCGGGTCAGTGTTATTGATTAGAACATCTAGGAAAGGTAGAACATGGTCAACTTCCCGTTCCATTGTAAAGCGTATATTGGTGTGTTGATTGTTGATGTAATTGAAGAAAAGGGTTGCATCCCGTTCAGAGCGGAAAAGACAAAATGTATCGTCTACGTAGCGAAAATAGAATAAGACCTATGAATCCCCGAATTGATCCAACCATATATTCTCAGGTGACCCATAAAGAGATTGGCGAGAGCAGGGGCAAGGGGGGACCCCATGGCTACACCATCCACCTGGTCACAAAGTTACCCTTGAACAGGAAGTGAGTTTCCTTGGTAGCAAACTCAAACAACCTTTTAAGCTCATGTTTACTAAGTTTCAAACCTGGGTTACCCTCAGTTACATACTTGACGGCAAGGTTACTACAATCATCTAGAGGGATGTTGGTGAAGAGGCTTTCAACATCGAAGGAGACCATAAACATCCCATGCAAAGATAGCTCATTGATTTCCTTCACAAAAGTGAAGGAATCTGAAGCAATGAATGTGGATGGAATATGAGGTTGGAGTAGATTACTTAAGTGTTTGGCCAAGCTGTAGTTGTAGGTTCCTACGGAGGAAACTATGGGCCGAAATGGTGGGGTGGAATTTGGCGCTCGTGGTTTGTGCATCTTAGGGAGACTATAGATCCTAGCAGGCTGGGATCCACTTGGATACATGGCCTCATAAACTTCAGGATCAAAGTGACCTTTTTTCCTAAGTTCTCTAAGAGAGTGCTGGAGTTTCCCTTCCCGGGTAAGGGTAGGGTCGGATGTAAAGACCCTGAATTTGATAGTGTCGTTAATGATTTTAAATAAACCCTTGTCATATTCTTGTCTATCTAAAATTACTACCCCATTACCCTTATCTGGCCGCAATATTACAATGTTCTCGTTCTTTCTTAGTTCTTTCAGAATCCTGTGCTTTTTTCAAATCCGAGGCCGTGGGTCGATATGATGACACGTACGTGTAAGCCAAGTGCGACAGTTCCGTAGCTAGTTTACCCGTGTCCTTGCTCTCCTTGAGATTCTTTAACATCCTCTGACTAATCAATTCAAAGCATGCGAAGATGTCCGTTTTGTTGATCGAAGGTGGGCAAATCGAGTGCGTAAGTCCATATTTGAGAACATTCAACTGATCAGTGTTAAAAGAAACCAATGAAAGATTGGTGACAACTTCGTCTGGCTTGAAAGGAAGGACCAAGTTTTTCGTGAGGTTTTTATGTTTCTTTTCGTGGGTTTTGATGAATTCCTTCACCCCTTTCGTCACGTTGTGGTCAACAGACTTGTGAAGAATGTAACGGTCAATACTGCTTAGTGTTTCAGAAATGCGATTCTTAAGTCTGCCCCTGTGTGATGTTCCTTGGTGCGTCTGTTGATAGCGCTTTTCAGCAGCTTTCTTCTGATTCCAAGAGCGTCTTGCCTGTCCATGTTTGCAGGCAAGTGGAAGCAAAGAAACTTGGGAAAGACATTGAAAGACTTGCAATTGCGTAAGAACGCGAGATCCAACTCAGATTTCCGTGTTTTGATTGAGAGCTTCTCAAACTTACGGAGGTCAGAAATGTTAACCCGTCCATTATACTTGGCTGCCAAGTCGAAGATGATTGATCTAAAAGGTCTAGATAGCAGCAACAATATAGATAGTCGTATAAGCATAACAACTTTCTTTGATTTCCCAGACATGTTTCGACGGTACATCCGTCATCTTCAGTGTTACATATTTTGAAATCGCCGTTGAATTTAAAGCGCGCGCGATCTTACAAACTTCGTTACATTGCGTTGTTAATATTGCGTTTTAAATAAAAACAGAACATAACAAAAATTTTAAATGAGTGACGCTTAGTTCCTTACAGGGAGAGAGTCAAGTTAATGTGTTTCACCTGCTGGTTGAGATCGGGCTTCTCTCATTTTATAAACATGGATTCCTTAATTAAGCTTTGCTTGGTACTTGGTGGCTGCAGAGTCCAGGATCTCGAAGCAATCCGGTGTGCAAGATGCTTTACAAAACTCTGAACTCTGCAGATGTTTGAAAACGTTCGAAGATCTGTCTGAAAGTAAGTGCTCGCGCACTCGTGTGGAGAAGTGTCGGCTGGTTTCACCAACATAACAAGCATTACAACTTGCACACGAAAATTTATAGACCACACGCGTGCGAAACCCTACAAGGACAGCATCTTTCACAACGTGACGAAAGGGGTGAAGGAATTCATCAAAACCCACGAAAAGAAACATAAAAACCTCACGAAAAACTCGGTCCTTCCTTTCAAGTCAGACGAAGTTGTCACCAATCTTTCATCGGTTTCTCTTAACACTGATCCGTTGAATGTTCTCAAATATGGACTTACGCACTCGATTTGCCCACCTTCGATCAACAAAACGGACATCTTCGCATGCTTTGAATTGATTAGTCAGAGGATGTTAAAGAATCTCAAGGAGAGCAAGGACACGGCTAAACTGGCTACGGAACTGTCGCACTTGGCTTACACGTACGTGTCATCATATCGACCCACGGCCTCGGATTTGGAAAAGCACAGGATTCTGAAAGAACTAAGAAAGAACAAGAACATTGTAATATTGTGGCCAGATAAGGGTAACCCAGGTTTGAAACTTAGTAAACATGAGCTTAAGAGGTTGTTTGAGTTTGCTACCATGGAAACGGCTAAACTGGCTACGGAACTGTCGCACTTGGCTTACACGTACGTGTCATCATATCGACCCACGGCCTCGGATTTGGAAAAGCACAGGATTCTGAAAGAACTAAGAAAGAACAAGAACATTGTAATATTGTGGCCAGATAAGGGTAACCCAGGTTTGAAACTTAGTAAACATGAGCTTAAGAGGTTGTTTGAGTTTGCTACCAAGGAAACTCACTTCCTGTTCAAGGGTAACTTCTGTGACCAGGTGGATGGTGTAACCATGGGGTCCCCCCTTGCCCCTATTCTCGGCAATCTCTTTGTGGTTCACCACGAGAATATATGGTTGGATCAATACGGGGATACAGAGGTCTTATTCTATCGTCGCTACGTAGACGATACATTTTGCCTTTTCCGCTCTGAACGGGATGCAACCCTTTTCTTCAATTACATCAACAATCAACACACCAATATACGCTTTACAATGGAACGGGAAGTTGACCATGTTCTACCTTTCCTAGATGTTCTAATCAATAACACTGACCCGCACCAAAGTGTAACCACCGTTTACCGGAAAAAAAACTTTCACAGGTTTGCTCACCAGTTGTCTGAGTTTTTGCCCCTTTACCTACAAATTGGGGTTAATCAAAACCTTGATTGATAGAACTTTTATGATAAACAACGCTTGGATGGGGTTCCATACTGACCTTCAAAAATTGTCTGTCATTCTGCGGAGGAATCTCTTCCCTGAGAACCTTATCAACAAATATATTTCTAAATATATTCAGACAGCAGTCAAGGGAGGGAAAAAACAGTCTCATTTAGGAATCAAGCCCCAGGAAAGTTTTTCTTTAAAATCCCTTACGTTGGGCACTTCTCAGTCACGGCACAGAGGAGTATACGCAAACTTGCTAATCGGTTATGTAAACCTATTGATATAAGGTTAGTCTTCACTACTTTCAAAGTTAGGAATCTTTTTTTTTTGTTCCATAGGTTTCAAATCTTCGTTTAATTCGCGACTGGTAAATACGGGGGATAACTGCATGCTAATCTTTGAAGATAGTTCTGATGTTTGGCGTCTTACAGTATTGGCTGATCGCTGACACTTGAATGGCAGCACGATGCGCGTTACTTGCAGTCTTTCGCTGGCTGTGGGTTCTTTCTGAAGATTGCCCATAAATTTCTTAAAAATCGATTTCATTAAAAAAAAATAATAATAAAATACCCGCCCTGGTAAACAAACAGAAAGTCGTCTACCATTTCCAATGTGACCAGTGCGAGGCTGGTTATGTCAGCTATACAAGCCGACACCTACACCAAAGAGTCGACGAACACGTGGGCAAGACCGCTAACGGCGAGCACATGCGGACGCACGGCAGTGACATTTCCAGCCTTTCTAGAGTTTTCAGTATTTTAAGGAAGTGCAAAACTAAGTGGGACTGCCTTATGTTTGAGATGCTGTTCATAAGGGACTTAAAGCCTACTTTAAACAAACAAAAATACTCCATTTGCTCAAAGCTGTTTTAAAATATTTGTTTATATAGCTTGGCTTTGTGATTTTATCGTTTCTATTTCATTTTTTTCTAATTTTATTAGCATATTTTTTCCCTAGTGTATTTTAAGAACATTATGGGTATTCTTACTAGTCTGTATATATTAGCTTTTTTTATTCCCCTCAACTTTATATCTTGATAATGGTGTCACGTCGACATCGAAACGTCGATTTTATAGTGTTAACTTTTATAACCAAATTTTTTAAAACCAAACTTCTTGGCTTTTACTTGGGCTTGCAAATCGCTTTGCCAATGGTTCGAGTAAAATACCCCCTAACGGGTTAAAAGTCTATTTTTCATAAAACTGGCACGAAATCTCAGCAGTTTCTTGAGTAGAGTGGTCAGTCTATATTATGGAGTTCGAGGGGAAAAGCATTTTTTTCGCGGCGCACGGCGCCATAACCATTTACCAATGGGCAAATTGAATACGGTCACTGACCAATCAAAACGCTGACTTTCCATCTGTTATGTTATAATTAAACTTTAATAAAGTGGTTATTATCGCTATTGTTATCGTTATGCTTTACAGGTGCAGAAAACGAGTCAACCCTCGAGGAAACCCACTAAGCCAACATGAAATCTGCCGCCCTGTCGTAAACCAAGACAGTCCAAAATATGTTGGTTTTGCAGTGTGGATCACATGTCCAAGGAACTGGACAGATGAGATTGTGCGCCGTAAATGTCAAAATGAAGATCGAAACGATCTGTTAAATGATTGGCCCGTGTTTGATCGCGACAGGCGCATTACTTACAGAAATGTTTTTTGTGCAAGGTGCAATGGCGCAGTGAATACAATCTACTGGAGAGTTGAGGCGGAGTGTAGTGACTGGTTTAACACAACTTCTTTCAATCTTAGTGATTTTGTGCGCTTCGCGCATGCCAATTGTTCAGTAAAAATCAGAGAATCTTGGAGGCAATACTTGAAGCAATGCATCCCACGTTTTCAAGACTGTTCCGGGATTGGT
>NC_090888.1:5032763-5065263 GCF_036669925.1 Montipora capricornis | reverse complement strand
CTGCGGACCAATCAGGAAATTCGCAATCATTAGGCCCAATCTGATTGGGCGTTATTTGGAGGGACCTGGATTCTAAACTTAGATAATGACGTAAAGCAAGAGATCTCTTGCGTAAACTGATTGGCCCAGGCCAAATAAGAGAGATCGATACTCGTTCAGGGTTATCAGCTTCTGACGAGAATGATCATCCCTCTGATCGTCAGTACCTTGAGCAACTGCATGAAAAACAAAATCAAAGCTTGACCGGAACAACTGCGATGATGATTCTCGCATACAGTCTTATGCCTTGTTGTAATTTTTCATCCTTTGATTAACAGGAGAGGGAGAGGCATACTGTTTCATATCCAAACCCAAAGCTGTTCTTTATTTCTTTGTTGCCCCAATTGCATTGATAATGCTCTTTAATGCATTTGCATTGGTGCATACCGTGTTGCACATTGTAAAGACAAGGAAGGTAAGACTAAGCTATTACATACGAATTTATCAGATTTTTGTATAACATTGGGATCTATGTACTGGCTTAATGGTTACTCTGAGGGCTTCAATTCAGGATGGCACACTCGCCAAATGAGTGAACATCGATGCTCGCCTCGACTACTAAGGGATGATCGCTGCCTAACCACACATCAGCAGGTCTTAAGCTACAAGGCTGTAACCGACAGACGGACAGCTGAGTGCCTCATTGACAACTATAAGACGGGAATGCTTAGCCACATGGCAATAATTACCAATAAATTAACTGTCTGACTGCTGAAAGGCCAATTGGTTTTCGGAATGCAGCTCATCACTGAATAACAAATTAACTGCAATCCATGTTATACTAACCGGAAGCCTGTGTTTCTGACTGCAAAAGAATAAGGGCTAGCTATAATAGTTGCAAAAATAAGAGGATTACTGAAACATTCACAAATTCTATTTTTAGAAAAACACAATTTTGCATGCACAAGGAATTCGCGTAATGTAACGGTTAAATCCCTTCCTTGTTTCGTAACCAACATCAAAATGGCTAAAATTACTGCGTTGTTGATGACCAACTCGTCTTATTTCCAGAGAACACCGAAAGTGACCAATCAGAGGAATAGCACCGAAGCAGCCTTGATTTTCGTCAAAATGGCGTCAGTCACGGGAGTAACATGGATTCTTGGAATCGCTGCCAACGTTCAAGCCCTGTCATTTCTGTGGTACCCGTATGTTGTTTTGAACAGTCTTCAAGGTATTGTGCTCTTCTTTTCTTTGATTTCCTTCGTTGTTTGTACCTTTTTTGCTTATCCTGACATGTCACAGTTATAACATCAGCCTACAATAGGTTTCTGAGTGAGGACGCATGAAGCACTTACAATGGCTCTTGCTAAAGAGAAATCTTTGTTTATATTTTTCCCTAATTAGCATCGTTTTCTAATCTAAAACTAGTACTGAAAATTAAAAGTTCATTGCATGATGAGCTATCTCCGAAACTTTAAGCGCAATTTACCGGATAATTTCTGGTTAATTCCGCCTCGAATGTCCGAGAATTTACAAAGAATGTATGGGGTTATCACGGAGTTTAAGCATGCGACGTTTTTGAGCCACTATCAGCAATCAGAAATGATCTTTTCGCACGCCAGGACAGTAGTGTCTCCCAGATTTTCAACCTAATCATCTCTAATGGAGGAAAGAGTGTTAGTTAAAAGGGAAACAGCTCACTTCCGGTTGCCGTCCGAGGCTCAAAAACGTTGCATGCTTAATCTCCTTATTAGCATACAATAACTCGCACGTTATCAAAGCCAAAAGGCTTAAAATTGGAAATTTATCAAAGTTTAACACGTTCTTTTACCTTTTGAAGTCAACTTATGAATAGCATGATGCCTTCTGTTAGCAAACTGGTAAGTAAATGAGACCAAATGCAAATAATTACTTCAGCAAAGATTCGCCTATTGATTCAGGAAACAATGCGGCACAAAAGTACAGAGCAGAAACAATGAGGCCTAACCCTAAAACGCATTAGAGCCGTGTCCCACGCTGCTCCAATGAAATTAGAGGGGCATCAATAATTTCTGAAACTGGCTTTTCCTATTAAGTGGGGTGATCATGAGGGCTGAAGCATGTAAGATGAGACGCTCATTGATTGTTAAGCCGAATGGAGAAAACAAGGCTGTGAGGAGATTTAGGGTCGGATACAATTGAGCATACACTCCCTCTTATTCCCGTGCACCCCCTAAATGAAGGTCGTTCCGTGACTTCTGTCTGGGAAGAGAAAACGAAGCGATTCTGAAAAGTCTGGAATTAATTTTCCCGCGTTATCAAGAGGGATGAGGGCTGAGCATGAAAGATGTGGAGCTCGTTGATTGTTAAGCCGAAGGGAGACAGCATGCGAGGCTACGAGGAGCCCTCTGATTTCCTCCACCTAAAGAACCGTCGTTCCCTAACGGTAGTATAAAAAGAAAAGACAAAGCAATTTTGAAAAGTCGATAATTTTCTTCCTTTCGTTTAAACCGCGCACGCTCAGATTTTCTAATCTAACTATATTTGAGGATCTTTCAGCTTGCAAGATTATCTTTTTTAACATAATCGAACCAAGTGAACTTTCATCATTTGTTGACTGTCCAAGACTCCGTTTTATATGCTTCTAATTAAATAAGATTTATTTTTTTATAATCACCAGTCCGGTAATGTACTTGCTGTTTATTATATAAACACCAATGAAATACCAAGAGAGCTTTCGCGTGAAAACATGATATCTTCATCTTCATAAAAGATCGCTGTTGCTATGGTTACATACAAAAATCGCGCCTTTCGATGCCTTTCATGAAATGATTTAGGATTTCATTGGTGTTTATATAATAATTAGAATATTACATGGCCGCTTGGAGATGAGAAATGTCTCTTCCCGTGTTGAAAACTATCTTACTCGTACGCTGCGCTCACTCGTAAAATATATTTCAACACTCCAAGAAAAAATTTGTATCTCCGCTCGGCCATGTAATATCCTTTATTTGTTACATCATGTTATCAACAACCAGTGCTTAAATCGCGAAGCGTGGCACAGATTGGTTCTCCTTCTAAGATTTCGAGCAATAAATAATCTACTTTCGCTTGCCAGACCAATCGCAGCTTCAGTAAAATATCAAGGTTGCTACATACCGTTCCAAAGTTTTAAGCGGTGGGCTCAGGCCAACTGCCTTGTCTGAGGTTTAGGACTGGCTATCCCGCTTTCTGGTAGACAGTCGGCTCAAATGACATTACACTTAAGGTGCGCATGCAGAATTCTACCGTTAAATTTAAGAGTCTAAGGTTTTCAACATCTAATGATAAAAAAGAGCGAAAGAAACTTTACTCAACGTTTCAATGAATCCATCTCATCATTTTCAAGTGAGAAGACCACAACATTTGATAACTTAATATATACCCTACGAGGTGATAAGACGTAAAAGTGTGTATGTAAGTAGTAACAAATTTAGATAAAAAGTTTTGCGCGTATGGAGTCTGACTGTGTGTTCAAGCATGGCCTCTTCTTCTTTATGAATAACATTTCATAAATCAGACAGTCCAGTTTTCCGTTGCACTTCTTTAAAACGGAAAAATTGTTGGAAAGGTCGCCGATGGTTTCAAGAGCGTGGTCGTTCTTTAAGTGCTTGCCGATCGCTGAATAACGGTGCTCGTCAATACGTTGGTGTAACTGTCGGCTAGTGTAGCCGACATACTCTGCATCACACAGATCACATTTAAAATTATACACAACGCATTGTTGGCTAATTATAGGTGGTTTCGGCTCACACATCTTGAGGTCTTCACATTCAGATTTCAAAGACTCCCATGTGGACGACAGGTGGAACGCACGATTTAACATGGTCTTGAGTAGCGATTTCTTGTACCTTTTATCGACATGGCTTTGGTGGTGAAGCAGTAGGCCAGTGTTAGTTGGTTTACGATAAACACTAGTTTCCAGTTTGCAGCCCTTTTTGAGGACTTCCATACCGATAAATGGTAACCTGTTATCAGACGCTAGTTCCATGGTGAAATTTATGGATGGATGACAACTATTAAGCGTTGATAAGAAATCCTCTGCTGCTGGTACATTTTTCATCGTAGCAAACGTGTCGTCCACGTACCTTCTGTAAAATTCAGGGAGCTTGTTGTCTTGATCTAGTTTCTCCTCGATAGAACAGAGAAATGCGTTTGCCATGAGTGGACCCAAAGGGGAGCCCATTGCCACGTCGTCGATCTGTTCATAAAGTTTACCATCAAACTGGAATAGTTGATTCATAGTTGCAACTTCTAGAAGTTGAACCAGGTCAGGCTTTGTAATGTTAAGATTGTGTGTAACATTAAACCAGTTGTCAACAAACGCCTTCTCAGCGATGATTTCGATAGTTTCTTGAAGCGGTACATTAGTGAACAGGGACGTGACGTCAAAGGATACCAGAATGTCATCTCCGTCGATAACTAGGTTTTGAATCTCTTCAGCAAAAAAAGGATCCGATATTGTATAGCGATTGACTGACAGGGGCTTCAGCTTCTCATCGAGCCACTTGGCGAGGGCATAGTTGTAGGTACCAGTGGCACATAGGATAGGTCTCATTGATAGTTTCTCTTTGTGTGTCTTTGGGAGTCCATAAAGATGGGCAAGGCGTGAGCCTGCCTGGCAAACACAATCGAGAGTCTGCTTTGGCAAAATCTTCCGTAGTACAGATTCGAGGTGTTTCTCCTTCTGCAATAGGGGGTGGTAATGCTTTACTGGTCGGCCTCTCGTTCTTGGTCTCTCTAAGCTGACAGGGGTGAACTTCGATGTATCATTGACAGATGCTTGACTCAGCAGGTTAACATAATCAGATTTATTCATGATGACTACACCAGTTCCTTTATCTGGCTTCGTGACGACGATGTTGTCAAGTCGTTTCAATTGCTGTATAGCCCTTTGAAGTGGTTTTGGCGGCTTTGGTGATTTGCATTCGATGTAATTAAGTGCGATAGATCGAAGGGTCGCAGCGGTTAACTCTTTCTTGTCATCGGCAAGAGTACGCTCCACTTTCCAATAGAATTTCTGTCTGATTTATGAAATGTTATTCATAAAGAAGAGGAGGCCATGCTTGAACACACAATCAGACTCCATACGCGCAAAACTATTTATCTAAATTTGTCACTATTTACATGCACTTTTACGTTTTATCACCTCGCACGGTATATATTAAGTTATCACATCTTATTTTTTCTTTCCACTTGAAAATGCTGACATGGAGCCATCGAAACGTTGTGTAAGGTTTTCAAGTAGTAAAAATTCAAGTTTAACAGCTCTTGGCATTTCGTTCGTCCACTGTATTTAGTGGTTTTATTTGTTCGTTGTTCACAGGTCTGTTTATCTTCCTATCGTTTGCTGCCAGTAGGAGGTCCCTGGAGCTATATAGAGCCAAAATAGCCATTTTAAGGAATCGGTGCTCCCCGAATGCAGCGAAGAATACAGTGAGGACAAAGGGCAAGATCGTGGACACTCGGTCCGGAAAAACCTGGAGTCCTGACGTTCAAGACTGCGCAGAGGCTCCTCTGTAAAAGCGAGACTTAAATACATTTGCCATGCCATATCATACATCAATCTTTATTTAACAAAGAAAAACACAGTGATGGTACAGTTCAGTTTTCTAATATACTCCTTTAACAAGAACGAGAAATTGATTAAATCTGTTAAATTGCATTCAAAGGAAATTAAGGAGTGTCTTTAACCCTAATAGTGTGTTTTCACTCACGTGTTTTTCCACCGAAACAAAAGAAAAGGTTTGCATGATAATGGAGCTCAATTCCCGGAGGATTAGTTGGGGACACCAACATGGCCGCCCTGACGTCACGTGAAAACACAATGACAACTATAAATCAATTTCTATCCTGCCAGTAATAGGAACGAGGGAGTTTAAAGAAACCACAACGGTTACGGCAACGCCATAAGAAAGGAAAAATATTCGTGCAGCGCCTGCACAACTTAATAATTTAGCATCTAAGTTTGCGGTAGTCTTCATAACAAAGTGAAATCGTACAAATTTGAGGTTTTATAGGGAACCCCCACTCTTACTACAGAATAATTATAAGCTTAAACAGAACGAAATTATGTTAACGAATAAATTGGGTCGAAAGTTGTTTTTAAAACATTGTTTATATAGAGAAAAGTGAATTTTAAAATCGCTTATTTTCACTTTCAAATTTCGTGGGCGCAGCCATCTTGAATGATTGTGACGTGTTACGGTTGCCCTATTGATCTGACACAAAGAGATTTTGTCTAATAATAATAGGGCAAGCATAACAAGTCACAATTATTCAAGATGGCAGCGCTCCCGAAATTTGGAAACAAAAAGAGTCGATTCTACTACTTATTTCTTTCGGATACAAACACTTTCTTTGAAAATACTTTAGACTGACTTGACTGTAACAGTTTTTTCCTGTGATTTCTTTCTCACCAATAAGTTTACTTCCAGGTCTATAATCCTTTTACTTGAAATTACTTTTCAGGATAAGACTAAATAATTATGACCTCGAAACATTGATTAAAATATAGCAAACATCCTGCTGACATCTTTGTAAATGTTATAACTTTTGCGGGGCTCGAGAATTTTCTGCCAGAAAAAAAAAAGTTAGTTTAAGGAACAATATCATCGAAAAAAAGCATGATTTCCAACTATCCCCGCACTGGTCTTTCTTAACCAACGTAAAACTGAAAAGGTTTGCGTTTTATTAGAATAACTACGTAAAGCCTAAGGACAAACCCTTATGTTATCAGTTTTCAAATTATCGGTTTTTGACAGTTTAGGAAAAAATCAGCTTTGGAAAATGTAAAAAAAAAAAAAGAAAAGAGGACGCAGCTCTGGTCTGTGCGGAAATCAAAGGAAATAGCATTAGCGGAGCTGGAGTTAGAATTGCAATACAATGTCTGTGTCCACTGGCCATGGTTTCGTATTAAAAACCTCCGATGTTCTATAGCAATACTGAAAATTATAGTTTTATCAGGAATTGTGTTCTTCCTTAATTTCATCAATTTTTATTCTTAAAGAACTGCTGCAACGGTCACTTCTAGATCTTAAATTTCTGCAACTACTGCAACTGCCAACGCTAATTCTTAAATTGAGTGTCTGTGCTCATGCGTGCAGAAAATGAATGTCGAGTCTCCTTCGTTCATCTCGCTGAAAGCCATTCAGAAAGAAAAAGATTTGGAACACTAAAGAAGAGGATATGTACTGAGAAAGAAAAATCGAGATCTATTAAAGTAACGGAAGGATTGCACTGGATTATAGTGCATGGTATGTGAGTAGACGTGTTAGGAAAATAGGAAAACATAAAAAAAAAATGTTTTGCGCTTTTTCAGCATACTACATCGACTCTTCTCTGACCTTGCAGGGAGCCATGGCAAAGTCCAAACAAAATCCATGACAAAAAAAGGAAAAGCATACTCGTCAATCCGTGTTGCCATCCTTCACAGCAGAAGCTCATGAACCTTAAGCGTTTAACTCTGGTTCAGAGCTGGAGTTTTTTTAATTTAAAAATTCCCTCCTTTAAATTTAACGTAGCTCGCGCATTTTCCCGCGCGTGCAGCTTAGACGTTATTTTTGTCCATATTGGGGCATAAAATTAGTGTCCTTAAATTCCCAGCTTTGTTCCAAGGAAAAGAGATGCAAGTTATAGGCTTCATGTGCTTCTGATCACAATTATTCCGTCGGCGGAAACATACATCTTATTCCAAAATGGCCGTCATCTTATTATTCTTTTGTTTCCTTGCAAATTGGCCATTTTGGCCTCGCTTTTAAACGTAAAATTTAAAAGAAAAGGGCAATTTGCAATCTAGCAAAAGAACACTAAAATGATGGCCATTTTGGAATAAGGTGTATAGACCCTTGTGACTGCCCATCACTTTTTTTTAAATTTGGACTCATTGCATATCTTTAAATATTTTATTTTAATTAGTAAATATTTAAAGAGAAGTATATTGATCTCTCCTCGTCTAAAGAGAACGACCTTACATTGAAAACAAAAACAAAATCCTTTTGCTTCGGTAGTTTTATTTTATATCTTGAGTTCTCACTTCTTAATTTATAAGTTCACGGTTAATATGCTACAGATAATGACTATGTATTCTGAAACAAAAACGGATTCAACAGTGGGCACGAAAGTATACTGAAGAAAGTAAAGCTCATCACTGACAACCTTAAGCACTATGCAAGACATCATAAATCAATTGACACTGTTTGTCTCCAACAGTTGAGGGCTCACTTTGTAATTGATAACAAGAAGACACTACAAAGGATTTCCTAATGTTACACCAAATACCTAAAGAACTCTGCAAAAATAAAAGGAGCAGAGGCAAGTCATTAGGGAGCTTTAGCAACGACAACGTGGCTGCCACGATTTTTGCTCCTCGCAATTTTTGTCTCATTTTGCACCTCTCCTTATGTTTTTCAAGTTCATTTTACAATTCAGAGACTTCCAATGGCATCATCCTTCGATCAATTTCTTTTGGAAAGTCGAAGCATCATTTTATTTTTTGCAAGGATCGCCCGAGCTACAGCGCTAATCATCCGATAACTGTCTTTCTCTGCTATGTCACGGCGTTCCGCCGCAGAGAAAACGTTTAAGTTCTAATCAGCAGAAAGGCAACAACACGTTGAAATTGGAAGGACACGACCAGTTGTGTTTATTGGGGACGAGAAAAAGCTAACATACAAGAAATAAAGTAGAGGCGGAGAAAAAACGAATTACATCACTGTAAACTACGAGACTAAACGTAAACAGTATACTAAGAAAAATTAAGCTCGGCAAGGTGCGAGCGGTAAAACTGGCTTATACTGTAGAACGCCTGCTGAATGGAGGAATATGAAGACCCTGATTGAACTAACGAAATTAAATACAAGGCTACGTGCTCCTCTTGAGCCGGGAAGTAAACAACCTCTGGGAAACCAGTAGCCCAACCGTGCTAGGTCTTGAACGTGCTAGGAGCCTTGCTGTGGACAAGAACCGCTGGAATGTGCGTACGCAGGCTCTCCAAAGCCGGATGGTGAACGCCTGATACCCTGGAACTTGTTTACAAATAAAGGAAAAAATAAGGCATAAGAGAAATGAGGAAAAAATGGTAGACGTGGAATACCGATTGCAATTTATTAAACGTGGACAGCCAATAACGCGTACATCCTAAGTATAGGCAATCACAACAATATACAGAGAAAACAAAAACCCCTAAAACCCGTAGAACGTTGCCAACAAAGGCCATACGTTTACAAAAGATAAGCAAACACGCTCTAGAGCGACCGTCAACAAAGCACTAGCCTGTAAAAAACTATGAAAAAACGAACTGGAATAAACCGAAAAAGGACACGCGCTATAAAGCGCTAAATATCGTACGTGAACCTCTATAAAGCGACAAGGGACACACACAAACCGCTATAAAGCGCCACACAGCGTAGGTGAACCGCTATAAAGCAACGAGAGCCGTCCGTGAACCGCTAAAAGCGCTACATGGAATAGCGCGAAAAGCTCTGCAATAAAGTACCAATGCTTGAATAACGGCTCTAAGCACGCGAGCTGGCGTCCAAATAAATAACAAGTACAGGAGCGCGAAAACGGCAAGCGCTAAAAATAGTAGGGAACCCCAAGTGGGAATCGTCAAAAATACCTGACGGGTCAGAAAATTCTATGATTCGGGAAACTGAATCCCGAGGGTGACCTAGAGGAAAGAGGTAAGGCCAAAAGCTAGCGGAAGGCCATTTGGGGGCAATAAGCGCACACCCACCGCCGGCGAAACTGCTGGCGTCGGAAAACACGAGAGTCACGGGAAGCGAACATCTGGTGAGAGACCTCCCATTGAGTCTGACACAGTTAGAAAGCCAGAAATCAATTTCCTGAAGGCATTCAGAGAAAAACTGATAGGACCTAAAATCCAAAGGACAATCCCGCCCGCTGTGAAGTTTGACGAATGACTGGAGGAATCTGGACATAAGGAGTGTAATGTTGCCAAAACCCGGGGTGAGGGAAATAATTTGCCCTGTAACAGAGGCAACCGCGCGTGGGGTAACGGAGCGAGACCCAGATTTTAGTGATAGGAGTGCCCTAAGCAACTTGACAATGCGGCGGTGAGGAATAAATATGCGGCCACGCGAAAGATCCCAGACAATGCCCAACCATTCTAAAACCTGGGTAGGAACCCAAATAGATTTCTCCTCATTGGCGACCACGCCCGCATTGGCCAAATCGGATCTAACAGCCGAAGCAGTACTCTGAGCTACCGAAAAATCATGGAGGCATCCGGCGCCGTCGTCTAAATACAAGACCAAGGGTATGCCCCGGGAGCGCAAATGCTTTACTAGCGGCCTAAAAACCTTTGTGAACACGTAAGGCGCTGACGAGAGACCGAACGGGAGCACGGCGAAAACAAAAAAACCTGGGCTCTACAGACGTACCGAGGGGCCACTGAAAGCCTAAAAATGTTTGAGATTCCTCATGAATACTTACGTGGTGATATCCAGACTTCATATCGAATTTAAACATATAACCTGGCGAGTGTACGTAATTAAGAAAAGTCCTACTATCCTCCATTTTAAACTTAACCTTGGGAATAAACTTATTGACGTGACGGAGGTCGAGAATAAGCCGGCACTTTCCCACAGAGCTAACGGATACCGTTAAAGGATCGACAACCGTGGGAGGCGTAAAAACTTCAAGAACAGAACCCCCAAGAAGCAGATCAGAAATAGCACTGTCAACAAAACTGGCGTGATCTAAGGCAGACCTATTGTTACAGAAAAAAGCTCTAGGAGGCCATGAAATAAAAGGAATGCGATACCCGAAACGGATGATATAAAGAACCCAAGAGGAGGAATCGATGCTAGACCCAAAATCAACCTTGCTCCTGAGCCTATCCTTATAAACTATGGGCGCTGACCCCTGCTTATACTCAAAACCACGAGAGGACAAACATCGTTCATATTCAGAGTCGAAACAGTACTTATCTTGTGAGAGTAAGTCAGCAAACTCCTCCTCGACACGGGCGTTGACATCACCGGCCTTCGAGTCAGAATGCGAAGCTGAATAGTGAACGCCTAGAGCGCCGGAAGCCTCCTGCTGTAAAGACGACATAAACGAATTTCCAGGGACGGTTAACGGCGCCTGTGGAACTAGCTGGCAGCTGGCTAGATGAGCAGCCGACGTGAAACCGTGCGAGACGGACCAGGCACTCCTTCAAACCAGTGACCTGAAGAACCGCAGTATCGACAAGGCCCTCGGGTGAATTCACGGTGAGACTGTGTTGGCTTGTCAAAGAGGAAGCGAACGGCTGTGAAAATTGCCAAGAACGCTGGCTGCCGTTGAACTGCCTTGAGTAAGGGGAGAAGAAAGGTTGAGCTTGACGATTTCGGACCGCAAATCCCTCAACATTACGCTTCTTTCTTTGTCGAACTTGATCTCTCAGAGCCTGCCTCTCCGCAGCGCGAATTCTCTTGTCGCCGTCCTCGCTCAACGAGACGGGATTAGATTCGTAGTGTTTAACGGTCAACCAACCGGCCTCGGACGAATCCGCGATCTGTATCTTGCGGTTACGTTCCTGTAAGAGTTCTACGGTTTGGTTAAGAATCGAAAACGCCTCAGACTCGGGAGGTAGATCAACCAAATGATCCTTAAGTGAAACAAGCTTGGATAACACTTGACCGTTAAATTTGAAATTACGTTCGTTGCCGGTGTGACTAAACTTGATCTCCGACTGTTCCTTCAAAGAATTAGAAGCAGAAAGGGCGGCTGAGGCAACCTCTTGCGATTTCTATACCTCAGACGTAATAACCGACTTGTGCAGGGCAAGCCGACTCACAACCAAATCTTCGAAACCATCAAGATCTTGCCTTGTAACAGGCTCGTCTCCCATACTACAAACTTAAGCTCGGCAAGGTGCGAGCGGTAAAACTGGCTTGTGTCGAGTGACTAACGCGAGAGGCGACAAGGCCTAAATACCGAGATGTGGCGTAAAATCCCTAGAGGATTAAACTGCAGCCATAAATGCAAATTCCGAACATAAACACATGGAACAAGCATGGCTTCGTGTGCTTATTATTGCCTCCTAATGATCCATAGTTAATAGAGGGGACTGGTTTGGAAGCTCGGCAAACATCAAAGGAGAAAACAAAGATGCCAATATTTAGGTTGGAAAGTCAACGACCGTGCACAATCTTTTGTTTTGAGGTCATACACTATGCATGAATTACGTAATCAACACGTTTCTATTGGTTAGTTCCTCAGTACCGAGTAAACAACTATTGTGTTTTGTGCAGGGTCAAGGCCAAAAAAGAGAACAAAAACCTACAACAAAGAAAGTTGTCGGGTTTCATAACCATTCCCGTCCATTAACTATGAATGATCTGACAATTTTTGTGGACATTGAAAGAAATCCTGGTCCACTCTCCTCATCTCTTAAAAATATCATTCATCATGTTACCGACGCTCAGGTTGTTCATCGTCCCTGTTCATCTGCTGGACTCGATTGTCAGCAACGGCAACGTCAGTGTGGTATTTCATTTTCCAGGAATGAGCCTCTTTCCTTTCGTCATCTGGGCAAGCTCTGTTGTACGCCTGTACTTCTGATGAAACTGAAATCTACGGGCATTTTGAGATATCGCGGAAAACGTTCTGGAAAGTCGACTAAAGCAAGATCAATGAGGAATGATCTCAGGATTCCTATTACTAGTTCAAATCGACGCCATTATCGTTCCTTATTAAATATTCGAAGTGTCACCTCTTCGCTGCCGAGCCGTGAACCAGGGTCATTGTGCTAATAACTTCATTACTATTCGTTTAGAACCACCTAGCTTCAATTCACCTCCTTTTGTGCCGCTGGTTTTTTCTATTCTAAATTCTCTATCCATCTGCAACAAGTCGTCGCTAATAAAGAATTTTATTGCTGACCACGATATTGACCTTTGTGCCCTTACGGAGACATGGCTTCGAGGTGATGACTCTGATTTGTACTACATTCGTGATATCTTCCCTGCTGGATGTGTCTTTCATCATGCACCTAGATTACATTCTACTGGTGACGGAGTTGGTGTTGCCCTAAAGAATAATTTCAAGGTTGTGAGTCAAGTGCGTGAGACCTATCGCTCATTTGAGCGAGTGGTTGGCGACTTCAATCTTCATGCTGGCTCTTGTGATACCAATGGTCGGCGTCTCGACAACCTCCCTCAATCATTTAATCTCGTTCAGTATGTTGACTTCATGGTGCCACGCACAAGAATGGTCATACACTCGATCTTGTTATTACTAGAGATGATGAAGATTTTATCAGGAATCTCTTAGTTTTTGACCTCGCACTTTCTGACCACCAAATGATTTGTTGCGACCTTAATTTCTCTAAGCATGTTACTGAACACCGAACTTTATCCAACCGTCGTTTACGTGCCATCAACATGGATAGGTTCTCTTCTGATTTAGAAAATTCTGCATTAATCAATTCGCCGCTTAATCAAGATTTATCAACAGCTATTGATTTATTCAATTCCACTCTTCAATCTATAATTGATTATCATGCTTCCGTTGTTCGTCGATCCGTTATTCTTCGCCACCATACGCCGTGGTTTACGAATGAAACCAGGGCTGCTAAGAAAAAGAGAAGAAGGCTGGAAAGACAATGGCGTAATGATAAGACCAATGCCAAGCACCAATTGTACACTGACCAGTGTCGTGTTGTAAATGACTTGATTCGGAATACGAAAGAGGTCTACTATTCATCAATAATCGAGGCCAATCGGGAAACCAACGAGTGTTATTTCAAGTTATTAATACTTTGTTTTACAGAAAACCTCTCTTGCGTTATCCTTCTGCAAGTTCTGACTCTGCTCTAGCTGAACGGTTTAAGTCTTTCTTTGTCGACAAGATACGACTTATACAGGAATGTTTACCTGCTTGCAGTCCCAATACGCCAAATTTACCCTCAGAGAATTCTGCTATCCTGTGTCCCTGCGAACTTCCAACGTGTTTCTAATGAATACATGGCTAGTCTGATCAAATTAATCAAAGTTAAAACCTGTGCTCTTGATCCTCTGCCTGCCTCTGTCTTAACGAAATGTTTGCCAACTTTGCTGCCAGTAATGACTGATATAGTGAATCGTTGTTTAGAGGAGGCTTTTATGCCTAATGCACTTAAGTGTGCTTTGATCACTCCACTTTTGAAAAAGTCTAATTTAGATCATGAGGAGTTTAAGAACTTTCGTCCGGTATCTAATCTTCCGTTCATTTCTAAATTAATTGAGAGGACGGTTGCCGCCCAACTTGTGCATTATATCGATGGGAATAATCTCAGTGAGAAACTACAATCTGCCTACAAGAAACAACATAGTACTGAGACCGCCCTGTTGAAAGTACACGATGATATCTTACGAGCTGTAGACAATGGTGCCACTGTCTTTTGTTACTGCTCGATTTATCCGCAGCTTTTGACACTGTTGATCACAGTTTACTACTCGACAGATTGAAGATGCGATTTGGTATCAAGGGAAGGGTCCTCGCTTGGTTCAAATCCTACCTAGCTTGTCGGAGTCAATTTGTAAGCGTGAATGGAACCAGTTCCACCAGGTCTGATCTAATCTACGGTGTTCCCCAAGGTTCTGCTCTTGGCCCTATTTTACATCTCTTGTATACGTCCCCTCTTGGTAAGGTTATAAGAAGACATAATATGAACTTTCATTTCTACGCTGGTGATTCTCAGGTTTATTTTTCGTTCGACTCTGATTCGCCTGTTATTGTGCCCAGAATTGGAGCATGTTTACGTGATAATGCAACATGGATGTCCCTGAACAAACTTAAGCTTAATGGTGACAAGACAGAGCTTTTGGTCATTGGATCACGGCATCGTCCAGTCTCTCAGCTCCTCTCTTTCACAGCGGTTGATGGGTCAGCTATTAAACCCTCTCAGTAATTTTTGACAATAAACTGAACATGGATCGTCAAGTTACTGCCATCTGACTTGTAAATCAGCCTTTTTTCACATTCGTAATATCTCTCGTATTAGGGCGTTTTTGTCAGCTGAAAACACCAAAATGTTAGTGCATGCTTTCGTAATGTGTAGATTGGACAATTGTTACTCTCTCTTATACGGACTTCCGAAACACTTGATTCATAGACTTCAGTTAGTTCAGAACTGTGCAGCGCGTCTGATCTTATGTGGTGCTAAACATGAACGTATAACTCCTTTACTGAGAGAACTACACTGGCTTCCCGTGGAGCAGAGGATTGTTTTTAAAATCTTACTTTTAACTTTTAAAGCTTTAAATAATTTTAAGTTCTAGCTATATTCGTGATCTCTTACAAACTTACAAGCCATCTAGGAGTTTACGATCTTCAACCATGAACCTGTTAGTAACACCTAGATCGAGGTTAAAATTTTATGGTGATCGTGCTTTTTCGGTTTGCGCTCCTAAACTTTGGAATAATCTTCCAGAAAATGTAAAATGTAGTCCAAATCTTACATCTTTAAAAGCAATCTTAAAAATTACCGTTTTAAGCGTTATTTTAATTTGTAGTTTAATTTGCTTTTGTATTTGAATTTATAATTTACTAAGTTACTGCTCTTTTAGCATTTTATTGTAAAGCGCCTTAGAACTCTAGAATAGGGCGCTATAGAAATGTATTATTATTATTATTAAAACCTAAATTCTTATTATTGTAATCACTTCACGACTGTTCCAAGTTTTTTAATGTTAGAAAGGTATGGCAGTCCCTCAGGATGGCTTAATTCAGCATGTGTCTGCGCCGACGCGCCCCGCCTCTGGTCGAACATTAGACCTTGTCTTCTCTTCCAATCCTGGTATCATTAAGGCCTGTCACGTTACTTGCGGCATTTCTGATCACGACGCCATATTATTTGAGGTTGATATTTCTTCGAAGTTTACGCCGAAACCCCCTCGGAAAATATATCAGTTTCACAAGGGCGACTTCGTGGGTCTAAAGTCAAGTTTATCTACCCTTGCTCCTGATTATCTATCTACCCAGCCAGAGAGCAAAACTGTCGACGAAAATTGGTCCTGCATCTCCCAAAAGATTTTAGAAGCCACCGACAACTTTATACCACATAAAATGTCTAAGGGAAAGCGTCACCTCCCTTGGGTCAGCACCTCTGTGAAACGCCTAATGAACAAACGCGACAGAGCGTATAAGAAGGCTCGGTATAGCGGCAAAGCCGTTCACTTTACCAAATACAAGCAACTTCGCAATATCACTACTAAACACCTGCGTGTCGCGCATGACAAGTACGTCAGTGAAGTTATGGGTGTGTTAACCCCAGAGTCTCTGGAGACTGGGCCCAAGAATGTTGGCTCTAGCGGAATCAAACGTGCTTGGTCGTACCTTAAGCTGCTTCGCACTGAATCCCAGGGAATCCCGGCCTTAGTATCTAACAACAGCGTATGTTCCTCGGACAGCGCTAAAGCTGAGGCTCTACGTGAGCAATATAACAGTGCGTTCGTAGAAGAAGATCTCAGAAATTTACCTCAAATGCCCCCCTCACCTTATGAATGTATGCCTGATAAAACATTCTCCGCAGAGGGCGTTAAGAATCAACTCCTGAAAATTAAGATCGATAAAGCTAGTGGACCAGATTTGATTCCAGCTAGAATCCTCTGCGACGCCGCCTCAGAGCTCGCTGTCGTATTCTCCTCACTTTTTCAACAATCTTACGACGCAGGTACTTTACCACATGCTTGGAGGCTAGCCAATATTTGCGCCATCTTTAGAAAGGGCTCCAAAGCTGATCCCAAAAACTACAGACCGGTGTCCCTTACATCTCTCACATCTAAAGTCATGGAACATATAGTATCCTGCCAAATATCACGGCACCTTAATGCAAATCACATCATCTCTCCGCACCAACATGGTTTTCAGCGGGGCCTGTCATGTGAGACTCAACTCATCACCGTCATCCACGAGTGGGCATCAGTCCTAAACGTCCATGGTCAAGTCGATGTTGTATTTCTAGACTTTGCAAAAGCTTTTGATTCTGTCCCCCATGAACGGCTTTTACTTAAGGCTGCCTACTACGGTATTCGCAACAAGGCTAACATCTGGCTTCGAAGCTTTTTAACTGGGCGTAGCCAGCGAGTTGTGATTAATGGCTCTGCTTCTTCGTGGTCTCCTGTAGTCTCCGGGGTGCCCCAGGGTACCATATTGGGCCCCATTCTCTTTTTAATGTTTATTAATGACCTACCTAAAAACACCACATCTGGTATCAAGCTCTCCGCTGCCGACTGTGTTCTTTACCGTCCGACAAATTCTGTAAGCGATCATTTAGCTCTCCAGCGAGACCTCGATCAACTAGAGAAGTGGTCCTCCATCTGGCAGATGAAATTTGCTCCCGGTAAATGTTTTGTTATGTCCGTCACTTTGAAGAAATCTCCTTCCCAGTTTAGGTATTCCCTTTATAACGTGCAGCTCGACGGTGCTCGTCACCAAAAATATCTCGGCGTGTACATAACATGTACGTTTTGTTGGCAATTGCAGTGTGACGAAGCTAAAAAGAAGGCTATGAGAGTCTTAAGGATCCTTTAAAGGAATCTATCATCGTGTGATCGCTCTGAACGCTCATACCTATCTTTACTACGTCCTATTGTTGAATACGCCACGGTTGCTTGGTCTCCGCATACAAAAAAAGGGATTGATTGTATTGAAGCCGTTCAGCGCCGTGGAGCACGTTTTGTTAACAACAATTACAGCCGCCATAGTAGCGTTTCATCTATGCTTACTGATTTGAACTGGCCTTCATTGCAGTCAAGGCGCAGGATGTACGATCTCGGCATGTTTTATAAAATTCATAGAGGCCAAGTTAACATCTCCGTTCCCTATGAGCTCACATCCGTGCCTGTGTATGGCCGTACAAGGAAGAGTCACGACTTTAAGATCAGGCTCCCATCCTCTTCTGTCGACGCTTACAAACATTCCTTCTATGTAAGATCAATCCCTGCATGGAACGCGTTACCAGCTGATGTTGTTAGATCGGCATCGTACCCAGAATTTATCCGGAGAGTGCCCACTACTCTAACATGTTAATTTAACTTAATACCTCGTTTATTGTCATACCATGTGATTGTAATTTCATACTATGTAATCCTAATTGTTATTTTACCATGTAACTGTACTTGTAACGCCGTACATGTAAATTGAGCGACTGCTGGCCGCTCCATTGCCGGATTAGCATTCATTCGCTAGTGGCAATTATTTTGATTAAAGATTAAAGATTAAAGATTAAAGGATTGAAAACGTTATGAGCGGCGCTTTATTTAGGGGAGAAAATGAAAATTTATCTTCAAATGCAGACGTCCTTCATAAAACCTCAAATTTGGTCATTTCACGCTGTTGTTTTGCTGACGACGGCAAAGAAATGGACAAAAATGAAAAACGCACGTGCAGAGCGTGCAAAGCTATTGTTTTTGGTCACTAAATATACAAATTTCTGACGTTCTCGTTGATGTCGCCGTTGTCGTTGCTAAAGCTCCCGGGCGCTCACTATTGGATAAAGGTTAAAGGCTATGATAATGTGTGCACGTGTGCACAGTGTACATGTACATGAATGCATAATCGATGTCCTGCCTTTTGACAAAAACTTAACCCGCAGCGGTGGTATCTCCTGTTTGCGATAATGTGGGGCAATTATGTAGTTATCTGAAGTAAAAACTAACGGTTAAAGCGCGCGACATTTCGACCGAAATTCGGTCATTATCAAGCTTATAAATGAGAATAAAACAATTTTGCATAAGTATGAGTATAAAACAAAGAAGAAAAAGTATGTAAAGTATGAAAATGTAAAAAAAGGGGGTTAAAAAACATGCAAGAATAACAATAAAAATGATTACAAAATTGAGTCTGACTGTACATTTTATAAATGAGACAGTCAAACTTGTTCCTGCACTTTTTTAAGATGATAAAATTCTTAGTAAGATCATTGGGCACATAACAATGTTTCACACGGAAATGTTTTCCAATGGAGCAAGACGCATTCTTGTGCTCGTCTCAGGGTTGGATCCTGAGTAGTTCAAGTGATTTCCAGAAATCACTCAAAATGTTTTCAAACCCCTCTTTGTTCTTTTTCTGGTTCTTTACTTTAGTTCAAGAAATCAGTTATTTTTCTAGCATTACAGTTTATTTTTTAAGTGAAACAAAGAAGCAAAGCGTAGTATTTCAATTTTCTTTCGAGTACACCAGACTGGTCGAGTCTCCGGCCGCACGCCCTCGTTCTTTGTCGATACATTTCGAAAAACATCGGGAAAAAGCAGAGGCGCCCCGAGCTCAGTATGAGGGAATATAAAGATTTGTATGAGAACACAAGACATGACACCTGACAAGATAATTTTTCGAAAACAATTCTCTATTAAAAAGCCTAACCTTACAACCGTTGTAGCTCGCTACCTTCCTGTGAGGTTTTCTTTTCCAGATTCTATGAGAATTGAGCCATTATCAGCTCCTCGGTTGTCAACAGTCATAATAAAATACCAAGGAAGAACACTGAATTCTCAGAAGCCCACCAAATGGAATCAAATATTCCTGGATAAAATGTTACCACGGTTAAAAATCCACCGTACAATTCAAGAGCAAAGGTTTTTCTTTCATTTCTATCCGCTAGCCGCTCAATAGCCCTGCCAGTGACGTCAGGCGGCTGTTAGTGTCCCAAACGAATCGATAAAACGATGAAAAAGAGCCTCTTGAAAAATCAACACCACAAGGCGACCGTTGAGTTTCCGCTTGGTTACAACTCTTTTTTTGTGGCTTGGGAACGTTGCCAAACAAAGACAAACAGAGGCTCGTCACCAAACTACAATCAAATAGGAATTGGCCAACGTAAAAAAAACCGCTTTATTATTTATCAGCGTCACATCTCATGCTGTGTTTTAATATTTCTCGTATTTTGCTCGTATTCATTGTCCCGAGAAAGAAATTCTTGCCGATTTCGGTGCTCATTTGTTGAAATGAGGGAAGCATACTATGTGAAATGAACTGTGAACTTAGCTCATTACCCTCGCACATTGTATTAGCTTCGACTGGACTCTGAAAATGATACTTGAACTCGATTCACCCCCGCGAACCTGTCGGCTTCAAGCCCTTATATGTTGTTGTGATTTCCTGATCCACGCAATCGGAATGTCGCGAAATAATAGGTACAGAAAACAGCTTTTCCAGAAGTAGACTTGTGATTTAATGTTATTTATTAAACTACATACAATTTTTCTTCCCTTCGTACATTTGTACCTGATCAACTTCGACTTTTTCTACGAGGTGATGCGAACTGTGAAATCACAGCCGCAAATTCTGCCTACATCTGTTTCATCGCAATGTCTCATCCACAGTGACCATAAATGAACTAAAATAGCAAAGTCTAGTTGCTTCATGTGGTCAAAGGTGGCCGCCATGAAAGATTTAAATAGAAAGCAAACCATCACGTTATCTCGGTTCCTTCGATGGCTTAGTGGGAACTTACTGGTTCCTGGGGCCCAATTGCCCGAGTTCGGGGGGCGATGGCTCCGGTTGTATCATACGGGATTCTTATCAAGCGGTTAATCTACTATCCCTGGGGTAGGCACATTTCTGACTACGATCAAAAAAAAAAAAAACTCAAATGGGTTTATAACGTGGTATGCATGGTATGCATCCCGCGTAAAAAGGGTATTGACCTTCAAGGGTAAAAGAAAGGGAGGGTGCGGTTTTCCTCGTCCTCATCTAATCTCTGCGCTGTCTTCCCAGTCGGCTGCACAGCTGCAATCTTTGTTGAGCAACATCTTCGTATTCCTTCCATTGCTTTTCTTGGGCAATCGTGAGGGCCTCCTGTGATGGGGCAATTCCTGTCAAATGGAATAAAGAAAGTACGTATGATTTGAACTCAGCACGACTTTAGTACGACTTGGAAAGGGTCATCATTGTTATTTTTCGGACTTTTATTGTATTTCTCAGATAGTATGCGCGCTGGCTAAATCAGCGGGCAGTATTCTACAGTACGGCCCGCTAAACGTAGAATTTCGATAAAACGTTATGTAGCAAGTCTTTCACGTCGTTTCAGTTACCTAAACTTGTAAAACTGTTTGAATCTTGCAAGCAACTACAGTGTAACCCCGCTCTACGGACACCCGCTTAATACAGACACCCGTATATAGCGAACCGTTTCGTTTGCCCCGACAAAAAGATCATATATTCTCTCCAAAATTTACCCACTACAGTTTTTGACAAGGGACAGAGAAAAATTGTCCTTAATACGGACGCATTTTGATATGGACAACGGACAATTTTTCTCTGACCCGTGTCAAAAACTGTAGTCTGCTTCCTATTGCAGTTTCACTTCCTTGGCTTTTTGCTGCAGTCATTGCTCGTAGCCTTCATGCTCTTTCACGGCCTTGTCGTGTATAGTTAAACTTGAAAAAGAGACAACGTACGTTTTCTAGTCGAAATGTCTGCTGTAGCTTTTTATCACTAAAACATTCATGTGTTCGGGCATGTCCCCTTGGTGTCCATATTAACCGGGTTTCACTGTATTTCAAACAGCCAAGAAGATTTAGTTTTTCGGATTTTGACACGGCAATCTTTGTGGCAGTTGAACCTTCGGCTTCCAGATGAACCTCAGAGATTTGATAAATATGTTACTAACCTCGTTTTCTCGGTAATTATTTTAAGTTACGGATCTTCGTCTTTCCCCATCGTTTTATGGCCCGCGCGCTTCGCTCTTGGGCCATAAATCAACGGGAAAAAAACTCGGTCCATAACTTACAGTAAGGACCTCGAACTCGGTTAGTAAGAGGTATTTACAACTTGGATAGAGTCAATTACTACTTTTATTTTTCTGTTTCCATTCGGCTACTATTTACGGTCTTTTTGGTCGTCGAATTTTACATGCACCGAATCCAACGGAAATGAGCGAGAACAGCTAAACTGCGCAAAGAGAATATGAAGTAAGAAAGTCTATCTCCATGCCCCATGATAACTACTTGAAATCTATTTTTCGATCTCGGCAGTGCTATTTTTGGACCCAGAATGAATTACGTCATTCTTTCGGAAAAATCGTACGTCGACCTTAAAATAATCGAGGAATTAAAAATAGCTTTAAAATAATTATCACAGTAAGAAGGAATGTATGGGGAATTAGCTCTCTTATTTCCTATTCTCTTTCTTCTACAATTATCATAGAAAGAGGGTCATGTGTGGGGGATAAGCTCTCTTACATCATATTCTCTTGACCGCGCCTATTTGGCAGGGACGGTAGCAAGCTGCTTTGTCTAGCAGTGCTTATCAGTCTCCTAAGATAATGGCGGGAAAATGCAGAAACAAGCTGCCTGCTTTTTTTAGTCCAAGCAGTATTTCCTCCATTTTGCCTTGTTTCGCTTTTTAGATATACGTATTTTGACATGTTTAAGTGAACAGCATATTTAAGACCACGATAGCATTTCACACATTACAGACCCACTCTTTGCTGGTAAATAACACCTATATAGACCTCTTTCATAATGGTGGCCCATTCGTTTATTCTTTTATAGTTGCATGTTCATTATAACCTTTCTGAACTAGTTGCCATGTGCACAATTCACAACAATAATTATTTACTTCTACAAAGCCATTACTTACAATTTACATACATAGAAAAGAGTTAACAAAATGACAGACGTCATGAAAGTGGTCTATAGTTATCGGTCATGTGTCTCTTAGATTTAACTTTGAATAAATAATGATTTTTTTTTTAGTTCTAACGCTGTACTATACCTTGAACAAAGTTCCTTTCCCTTATGAAGTAATCCGTTTTGACGATGTCAAAGCTTAACAGTGCCTTTTTGGAGTAAAAGACCAAAAGCCTCTCTTCAATTTCCTTAATCAGTTGCAATGCTTTAGCCATATGCTCTTGAGACACCCAACCCTGGACGTCAAGGACTTTCAGATGTCTTGAACTCTTTACATAAAAAGCAAGCTGCCTATTCCTTGTTCTGATTTGTATGCAATTGGTGATGGGACGTGTTTCAGCATTCAAATGGTGTTCGATATCTTGAAAGCAACTCTCTGCAATAGCCTCCTCGTTTTCAGTGATGCCAATTTTGGCAGATTTCTCTACATAAAAAGAGGCGACGCAATATCTGTTCTCTGTTTTCTTCACCAGCAGCACAAGGCAGCAAAAGCTGAAATAGAGACGATAGAAATCATTCATTTCTAATTAAGAAAAAAAGCAGCAGCTGTGGTTTTTTTTTAAGTTGTCTTGCTCTAGTACTTTTGATGTCATTTGTCATTCATTTATGCATAACTGAAAAAAAAAAAGAGCATAAAGTGATAAATGAAATATAAAAGAAAATTACGTTTGCTGAAACAAAAAGCGTATATATGTATGTACGTATGTAACGTACATAATTCACAAAATAAAGGAAAGAACACCTGTTAGGTCTTAAAGCTAAGTAGCAGTACGCTCCCTCTCTTACCTCTATGGAGTCATCAAGCAATTCCTTAGCCCGTGCATAATTCCCCTCCCTACGGGCCACCGCTGATTCAAGATACTTGAGTTTTGATAGGAGGAAACAATGATTGGTAGAATGATATGTCCGTGATATCACCAGGGCGTGTTTTGCATGTTCCTTTGCCTCCTCGATCTGGTTTTCGTGCAAGTCTAGCACTGCCAGCTGTAAAAATGATATAGATTAAAGTCAGTTGTACTTGTGGACTATGCGAAAAAATGTTATCTGTCGTCATGACCTTTAAGACAAGCGTCAGTGCTGTGAGGGGTGTGGTCATACATGAAGGAACTGACCTTTGTTGTTGCAAAAACATACACATCAAAAGAACTCTCGTTTTTGCTTATTGCACTTCGTACTTCGATGATAATCATTTTCAGATTTGTTTGCCAGAACGAAAAAAAAAACATTATATTTATGTTTATACAGTAACTATACCAATAATTTTTCTTATAAATAACTTTTTTAGTTTTTTTTTTTTCCTGGGGAGAAAGCATATTAGAAAACTATAGATTACCACTATGAGCTCCATCTCTAGCTAAGAATATAATTACATTAATTGTGTGCACATTTAACAGTGAAACGCAATAATATTATTAAGAAGTTAACACTAAAATGAGTTTAAAGAATGATTATACCTACTGAAAACAAAGTATTTTTTAACTTAAAAAGTGAAAAACAGCCGATCGCCATTATTCATGATAATCATTTGAAATCCTTTTTTATGAATAAACCCGCGCTATTTTGGACCCAGCAAGTATAAATTTACATTACGTCATTCTTTGTAACCAATTAGATGCCGACTTAAAAATACACGGGGCTAGAAATACATTTCGGATACTTTTCATGGGAAGATTACAATGCATGGCAGATAAGCTTAAGTTCTCCTACTTTATTCACTCTTGTCAAAAGAGACAAATAAGACAAAATACAGACACACAGATCACACGTTGCAATCTGCATCGCTAACTGACCACATCGTGAGACAAACGATTACATTCTATATTTATTATTACAAAAACACACTATTATTCCAGAAATGCTTCACTCTAGGTATTTCAAACATGGATTAAACAGTCTTGACAAACCTCATATAATACGAGAGGTATCAAATCTGTGAACCGCGCATGCGTGTCAGCATACTCTTTGAGCCTCTCCAAGTTCTCCATGAAGATCTCTCGCATTCCTTAGAAAAAATAAAATAAGCATTTTCCAAGACCAAAGTGCTGTAAACTTACCCCGAATGTAAAACATAAAATGTACCTAAAACTTACCATCATCTGCTAAACGCTGAAAGCGTTTGACAATTGACATTCCCGCCTCGTTGGTCCACATACCTGTTGTAAATATGAAAATTAACAAGTCGAACTGTGGCTTGGTGCTGTTTTTACTCTTATCATATCGACAACGATATTCATCATCACAGCGGTCGAATGTGATGAACTCACGAGGCACAGCCTGAGTGAGTCCGCAATTGTATTTGTTTTTTACCACAACATCGACCAAGAGTTTACTCATTCCACCGTTGTGTGACATGCATCAGTGAAGCGCCCGTCACTGTTTCAAAATTTATCGCTAACGGAAATTCACTCAGCGAATCAGATTGCAGGTTTCAAGCAACTGCGGTAAAACACTGATGAAAGATTCGAAATCCTCTACTGGAACCCACAATTAAGGAATTAAACTTAGAATCTGGGGCGCGATCCATTCAACCAAAGTTTCCGGACGGAAGTTTCGATTTTTCCTTGAGGCGGAAAGAATGCGACTTAGCCTGTAAAGCAGAAGTAGTTTGGGTGAGCGAGCGATAATTAATCCAAGCGATTAATGATCGACCGCCATCTTGGATCATAAGCTTACAGAGGGATCCCAAGGGAGAGAATGATGGACATAAAGTAGAGGAAGGGGGACGGGGAGGGGATAAATCGTGGATCGCACCAAGGAACACCTGTTCCGCAGGCTAAACGCGACTTGGAAGAGTTTCTTTTGTAGTTTAGCTAGGTGTTTATCCCGAAGTAACAATTGCATGATTGACACCACGTGTAACATATCACACACGCCCGATATTCGATCAGGACCCCAAGATCTTAGTATTTTGAAACAATGCATTGTAATGACGACAATGACCTCGAGGCCTGATTTTCTTGATGGGATGTTCAATAGCAGGCCCCTCCTGGTATTGCTCCAGCCAGGGTCCGGGGAGTGGAATTTGCTGTTCCAGACAAGACACAAACAAGTCCTGGTCCCCATCAAAGGAAAAAAGCTTTACGGTGAATGTGAAGACCTTTGGTATTGAGGAGGGAAGCAAGAGGATAACAATTCCTGTGGATCCTTGTAGATCTCGCCGGAAATTATAATCTTCAGCTTGAGTGAAGATCAATCCACTTGGTGAAATATGCACCTTTAAGAAATAGGTTCCATTGTTCTGGAGAGGAGAAAAATGTAGTCAAGCAAACTGAAACAATGACAGACGGTGAGGATCACACTCACTCGTTTATGTACATGCCCGAAATCCCTGGGCGTGATTTAAGCAAGCTGAGACTGGCAAAATCTATAAGAACGATTAGGGCTGGTGGAAAAAGTGATGGTGATGCTCGACGGAAAATCAAAAAATAATAATCAAACACCAAAATTAAAGGAGATCATACTAAAAAAAACATCTAAATCAAAGCTACAATGGTTGCGCTCAAGATGTTAACGATTACTGCTTTAGATTTCTGTTTGGTCTAGACCACCCACACAGTGTCATAGCGTTTTAGTACAGTTCCTTTCAGAATGGGAAAAAAATGGCTTTCCTTCATAAAATCCTTAAGTGAGACAAAAATCTGCAATTTACACTCCCGAGCGAGACCCCACCCCCCCCCACCCTCCATAAAAAGTATTACTTAATTAATTAATCAATTGTAGCCTTCTTTTAATTTACTTCAGTACAGTATTACCTTTCACGATCCTGATTAAGAAAACATCGACCATATAAAAAAAAAAGTGAACGTATAACGTAAGCTGACTTACAATAGCAAAGCCATCTGCAGTGGGAGACATGACACAGCTCCAAATTTCCTCCTCTGGAACTTGCAAAATTTCCAGCCGATATTGAATAGCCACATACGGACCAACCAAAAAGCGCGCGGGAATACTCTTCCTTGACAAGCTAAGAGGACCCACGGCGCGGGGGTGTTGACAAAATTCTCCAAATGTGTGGCTTTGCTCAGAGTGTGTTATTATGGGTCTCAAATCTGTCATGTTGCTTAAATTAAAAAAATAAATAAATATATAATAATAAAAATAATAACAATAACATCAATATCATTATCATTATCATTATAGTTATCATTACTATTATCAGCTCCATTTTCCCGTGGCTTCTCAAGGATAAAGGGCAAATTCCAATATATCTTTGCCTTCTCATTTTCAAGCACTGCGTCAGGTAGGCTCTGTTGGTAACATAGCTTTTCATGATGACTTTTCTGGAAATTGTACTTATCCAGTAAGCGGTGGTATATCGGCCTTAGCATCCTGTCCTGCCTGGCTTTGTAGTGTGTCTGGGCGATCTTTGAGCAGGCACATTATTATTATTATTATTATTATTATTATTATTATTATTATTATTATTATTATTATTATTATTATTATTATTAACAAAGCGGCTCGGTCACGGATACTTAAGCATGTTTTGAACAATTAAAAGCTTTAATTGTATGGCACAAAGCCTTCCAGAAACGGCCTATTTTTATGAATGATTGGTATATTTGTGTCTTAAAACTTTTTGTAAGGCTTTTTCGCTGTGGATGGCTCGGTTGAAGATAAATTACAATTTGAAAATTTTAGGCTAAATTGAATCTTTCAAATTGTCTCTGTGCGAAAGGTCCTGCAATTTTTCTTCACCTACAGAGGAGAATTTTTATCTAAGACATTTGAAGTTGACGTTAGACATGTGTTAAATTCTCTACAACTAATTTTAGGATGGTGTAGATCAAAAATGTCCGAAATCTTTGTGGCAGTGCTGAGCTCAAATATTCTCTTGAAACTCCCCCAAAATGCACCAGTGACACTATATATGGTGTTTTATATGAACCCCGTCTTCACGTATCCGGATACTTTTCAATATTACATAATAGTATTGAGATTTACTCACTCTAAACCAGTGTTGTAAAAATCGTTTTTCACGGACAAGAAGTATTCTTATTGGTAACATTTTTTTCGTATGACCAATAGAATCACTTCATTTTCCCGCCACTGCAGTCGCGGCCGCGCAGCTGAGACAGCAAAACAGTGATTTCCTAAAAAAAATGCTTTGTTGTAGAGAGAGGGGAAAAGATTCTATAATAAATGTCACAGTGGCTCTACACGACATACACCTTTGATACAAATCACTGAAAAGTCTTGGACAAGTGCAGTAATACATGGCTTGTTTTGGGATGATTAGCTCGTTGTATAATGAAACTTAACAAACCTGTTAGACTGGAATTATTCTTAAAAACCCAACATTTATTTAGTAATATCTCAATACTTATATAATAAATAAATTACACCACGGTTGGTTCGCTTTGTGCGATTTTTATTCACTCGTTGTGAAGTATCGCAAGCTCACTCGTTCGCTGCGCTCACTCGTTCGTTTGCGATTCTTCATAACTCGAGAATAAAAATCGTACGCGCTCACCAATCAGGAAGTAATCTCTATTTTCTGCGACTTTTTTCTGTACTGATTCATACATTTTTACGCTGACGCACGGGCAGGCCACCCTCTGTTTGTAGGGCCGTTGTTCATTAAAATCTGTTATTTATAGAAGAAATACAGATGAACCATAAGGTGGCTGTAATTTGCTCCAATATGCAGAATTTAAAGAATGTGATTCAATAAAAGTTTGAGGAAAATGTTAACAGAGTCATGTGTCATCTTTTTTTCGTCGTCCCGTGCTGTTTTAAGCGTTATTTTGCGAGATGAATATTTGATCTCGCCGGTTAGAACTAGCCAAGGAGACAAGACAACCTAATAGCAATTAGCCGCCGGCGCGTGACCTAGTCCACTTTAACCTGGAACTGACGCCAAATCAGTGAAATTCTCAACTTAAAAACACCAGCATCCGGTCGATTAGAGATGCCCCCATATCTTCGCCGAATTTGAACTTCATCTTTCGAAATAAATTCAGATGAACAATACGGTAGCTATGATTGGCTCCAATATGCAGAATTTAAAGCAAATGATTCGATAAAAGTTTGAAGAAAATGTTAACTGAGTCATGTGCCATCTTTTTTTCGCTGTCCCGTGCTGTTTTAATTTACAAGCGCTATTCACCGAGAAAGGCAATCCTAAAAACCATAAAAAAGCTCTCTCAACATGATCGGTGCAAAAAACCAGACTAAAGGAATTCGAAGCATTTGAGTGTATTCGAATCTACCAATCAGTGCAACGCGACCGTTGGGAACTGCAAGGAGGGGCTGGGAACTGCCAAGGGTCGCGTTGCACTGATTGGCAGATTCGAATACGGTAGACTCAAATGCTTCGAATTCCTTTGGTCTTGCCTTTTGCACCTATCATGTTGAGAATGGTTTTTTATCGTTTTCAGAATTGCCTTTCTCGGTGAATAGCGCATATTAATTAAAACACCACGGGACAGCGAAAAAAACATGACACATGACTCTGTTAACATTTCCTTCAAACTTTTATCGAATCACTTGCTTCAAATTCTGCATATTGGAGCCAAACATAGGCACCGTATTGTTCATATGTATTTCTTCTAGGAATATAAACAAAAATCGATGCTCACTTTTCAATAAACAAAGGCCCTACTAACATAGGGTGGACTCCCGTATCCGGATTCACTCTAGTCTCCAGGCCAGGACTCTTCTGTTAGTTTTTTCTATCGTAGCATGCGCTATTGACGCTGTAAAGACTAGATCCGATGTTCGGCAACGTTATCGAATTTAAAAATATTCGGATTCGTCCGTTCACACGATTTTGGCCTCGGATGGTATTAAAAAATTTCCATCGTGGAGAGAGGATTTTAAAAATTGCGAATTTGCATGCCAGAATCACCGGAAACATGTGGACAGGTTATTACATTTTGAATAAATAATTGCACTGTTTCGGCGACAGCAGAAATAATAACATGATTGACAGAACGTTCGACTAAGTCATTTTTAAGGTTGTAAGTGAGCTTTTTAATATTCCTTTTTAATATTCAGATCTTGGGCAATTTTCTTTTGTGACTGGCGTTTTTCGTTAAATACTATGGCGATGGTACAAGATACAGCCCTAGAATTTTAAATATCAGGGAATCTCGAGAAGCCCAAGAGGCCACGCAAAAATTTATGAATTTTGAATTATTAAACTAGATAAAAGCCGATTTAATTGAGTGTAAATTGAGTATAAATTTCCGGAAATTTCGTTCCCAAAACAATCTGGTGTTTATTCGTAACTACCATGGCGACAAGTGTGTAACCAATATAATTTCATACGAAAAATCATAAATATTTAACATCATAACACACTAAACAAACTGAATAATTATCTTTTAAGGCCCCTTCCTCCTATTGCATCTAAAGAGCAGGTTTTCATTTAAAAATAAATTTTCTAAAGGTTCTGTTATCAATTTTAGGCGGTAAAAAGGCTTTTCTTGCTTATATAGGTAAAACTGATTAGAGGATGTAGGTGCTTAAATAGTCAACAAACCGGATGCAAATTCGTTCTTACAACAAAAGACAGATCGAGCGACAATCGCAATCTCGCGGTCTTCACAGAGTCACAAATTCGATCAAAATACAAAAAAATACACGATCTATAAACATCGCCTCACGGTACAATATTCCTAAACAATTATTATTTTAGTTAAGTACTAATTTCGCTACGAAGTGATTTCATACAATTAATTCAACACTTGACTTTTTGTTCAACCGATGGAGCCGGCATCCAAACTAGATTGAATATCCGATCTAATAAGTCATTCGCATCGACTGGTATTAAATTGTTACCCTTGGTTCTCTACTCTGCATCGAGAGGTTCTCTCCGGGTACTCCATCTCCTCAAAAACCAACATTTGACTTAATTTGCTTTCATTGTTAATTTCAGTTTACAGTGTCCCCTCAATTAGCGCTCCAGCGCTAGAACGACTAGACATTTTAAATAAAGTTCCTTTCCTTTCCTTAGTTTCCTTTCTTGTCCTTTGAATGCCTGAAGCAGCCAGGATAACTTGTCCTCTTCTTTTGCATCTATGCAACTCATTCTTAGATCATTTCAACCAGCAACAAGAGGACTACTCGCGCCGAGAGAGTCCGGAAAGTTCACGGGCGAGAGCGAGGACGATCGAATGTTTTGATTATTGTTTTTCCGTCTTCACTGAAAACATCATGAGTTTACTTGATCAATGCCATTGGCAAGCGTCTCTCAAACTACGGCAGGTACAAAACGGCAGGTCACAGGTCACAGGGCACAGGGCACAGGGCACAGATCACAGGTCATTGTTTTACCTATACAGGAAGTATCCTAAACATTCATAAAAGCTAACCTTAGGCCTAAAAACTTTTCTTTAGGCCTAATTAGGCCTAAAATTAGCGTTTATGAATGTTTAGGATACTTTTCTTTAGGCCTAATTAGGCATTAGGCCTAATTAGGCCCAAAAAGGCTTAATTACGCCTGATTAGGCCTAAGGTTAGCTTTTATGAATGTTTAGGATACTTTCTGTATAGGTTAAATAATGACCTGTGCCCTGTGCCCTGTGCCCTGTGCCCTGTGCCCTGTGACCTGTGACCTGTGACCTGCGTTTTGTACCTGCCGCTCAAACTATAACTATCTAACTAGACGAATAGTTAGTATATAAGTGCTCTCTGTACTACTGAAATGCGTTAAACGCTGGTAAATTCTCCTATGATGGTAGCCGATCTATGACGCACCGGAGTCAGAGAGGTTTTAGAAATTTGTTTTGTAACAATACCAAAATATCGTAGACTTTCAGATGTGTCTGTAAAGAGAATCTTACCTTTCGCTTATTATCATTCACTTGAGGAATCCACACAGTGGATTTCAATTTCTCAAGCTTTCTTCGCTAATAAACGAACGCTTTTGACGTCCGAAAAAAATATCGCATAATAATAGTCATAAAATTATTCATGGTCGGGGATTCCCCTAAGTTCAAAATTTGAGATGACGAAGCGTACTGGGATGTCTCAGCTATGAGCTGCTTTTTTAAGACCATTTTTCGGATATCGTTTATTGAAAAAAATATTAATGAAGTAAAAACTTACTTTTGGGGGGCAAAAAGCTCACGATTCGGCAAACGGGATTGCATTTATTCCTGATACAAAATTCGCAGTCCCATAAGTAGTTCTATAAGTTAACAAATTTGAAAAAAAAATCTTAATAATAAAATTATTAATATAAGGTCGCAATAGTAGCAAGTATGATAAATACTGTAAGAAGGAGACAACTTTTTTAAAAGACATGTTTTTTAAAAGACATGTTACGTCATGTTGTAATAATTTTCTCATCTACCCGTAGACTCATTAAACTGATGATGGCATAAGCATGCCCAAACATGTCTTTTAAAAAGGTTGTCTCTTTCTTACAAAATTATTAATATTAAAAATATATTATTTATTCTTTTATTCTTTCTTCTCACCATTTCATCTCAGTTTAGTTCATTGGACTCACAATCGTTGACAGGTCGCAAGTTGCTATAAACCTTATTTTAAATTTTAATTGCCTTATTAATTATTCTTACAGTGTGGATGTCTTATAAGGCCTCTTGATATGAGCCCGGTTGACCGGGCTGGGGCCGGTTTCTCGAAATTCCCGAAAACTTTTCGGGCCCGAAAAGCCATTTGAGAAATTGCCAACCGCTTGTTTTGGAAAGCCGATCTTTTAACATGTATTTAAGGCAGCAAAAAGAAAAATAACTGTGAAGTTTGACGAATTAAATCCTCTCCTTTCTTGAGGTACAAACGGAATTGTGACACCCGAAAACGGCCCGTAAAGTTTAAAGACTTTTGAGAAAGAGGCCCCTGGCCCGGTTTCCGAGATCTCGCCTTACCTCTAAATCCTTTGTAAAAACGTCAATCTGTTCATATGA